>NC_069504.1:998289404-998521904 GCF_027579735.1 Bombina bombina | reverse complement strand
GAGGAGGGAGAGATAGTGAGGGGAGAGAGAGGGGAGATAGAGAGGGAGAGAGAGTGCAAAAGAAGGGGGGGCGAGAGAGAGTGCAAAAGAGAGGGGGGAAAGAGAGAGTGCAAAAGAGAGGGGGGGAGAGAGAGCTCAAAAGAGAGGGGGGAGAGAGAGAGAGGGTGGGGCAGAGAGAGGGGGGAAGAGAGAGAGAGGAGGGGGGAGAGAGAGAGGAGGTGGGGAGAGAGAGGGGGAAGAGAGAGAGGAGGGGGGAGAGAGAGAGAGGGGGGGAAGAGAGAGAGTGAGAGAGATAGCGAGAGGGGGAGAGATAGAGAGAGTGAGAGGAGGGGAGAGAGAGAGGGGGAGAGGGAAAGAGAGAGGGGGAGAGAGAGAGATCGAGAGGGGGGAGAGAGAGAGAGAGGTGGGGGGATAGAGAGAGAGAGAAAGAGGGGGAGAGAGAGAGAGAGGGGGGGGAGAGAGAGGGGGAAGAGAGGGGAGAGAGAGAGAGAGAGAAAGAGAGGGGAAGAAGGAGAGAGTGAGAGGGGGGAGAGAGAGGGGGAGAGAGAGAGAGGGGGGAGAGAGAGAGAGGGGGAGAGAGAGTGAGGGGAGAGGGGAGATAGAGAGGGAGAGAGCGCGCAAAAGAGGGGGGGCAAGAGAGAGTGCAAAAGAGATGGGGGAAAGAGAGAGTGCAAAAGAGAGGGGGGAGAGAGAAAGCTCAAAAGAGAGGAGGAGAGAGAGCGCAAAAGATAGGGGGGAGAGAGAGAGAGGGGGGGCAGAGAGAGAGAGGGTGTGAGAGAGAGAGGGGGGAGAGAGCGGGGGGGAGAGAGAGAGGAGGGGGGAGAGAGAGGGGGGGAGAGAGAGAGAGAGAGAGAGGAGGGGAGAGAGAGAGAGAGAGAGAGAGAGAGGGGGGGGGAGAGAGAGAGAGAGAGAGAGAGAGACAGGGGAGAGAGAGAGAGAGAGAGAGAGAGAGACAGGGGAGAGAGAGAGAGAGAGAGAGAGAGAGAGAGAGAGAGAGAGAGAGAGAGAGGGGAGAAGGGGGAGATGGAGAGAGAGAGAGAAAGAGAGAGGGGAGATAGAGAGAGAGGGAGAGAGAGAGAGCGTTAAGAGGGGAGATATAGAGAGAGAGGGGAGATATATAGAGAGAGAGCGCAAAAGAGGGGGGGAGAGAGAGTGCAAAAGAAAGGGGGGAAAGAGAGAGCGCAAAAGAGAGGGGGGAGAGAGAGAGCTCAAATGAGAGGGGGAGAGATGGCGTTAAAGAGAGGGGGGAGAGAAAGCAAAAGAGAGTGGGAGGGAGAGAACGCAAGGAGTGGGACCACTGCACTGCAAAAAATGGCCCGTGTGAACGGGCTTTAGGAATAGTATAAAGTGAGAACGCAAGGGGTGGGACCACTGTACTGCAAAAAATGGCCCGTGTGAACGGGCTTTAGGAATAGTATAAAGTGAGAACGCAAGGGGTGGGACCACTGTACTGCAAAAAATGGCCCGTGTGAACGGGCTTTAGGACTAGTATAAAGTGAGAACGCAAGGGGTGGGACCACTGTACTGCAAAAAATGGCCCGTGTGAACGGACTTTAGGACAGTATAAAGTGTTATACTGTATATTTACCGTAAATATTTGACATTCCAATGTTCTGCACATTATGTATTTTTAAAAAGATATTCCTATATATATATGTATATATCTATACCTATGTATTTATGAATACATAGAACATATTCTTGTTAGTTAAGAACATTGGAATGTCAAGTATTTATAGTTTCATGTCGGGTTAGCGCACTTGAGAATATGTAATCGAGTTTGCATGCAAGTAGGGTGTTTTATTTTCACTTTATTTGCTCCATTGACTTCAATAGGGGAATATGTGAACTTGATATTCTAACTTCGGCTTTTTGAACTCGTCGGTTTAGCTCACTGCCATACCAAATGTCCTTCTAAGGGAATTGCCCTATTCAGGGCAATTTATTTTTAGATAGGCTTTTTTGGGTGTGAGTGGGAAGTTACTTTTATTGTAGAATGGGGTTGTATTTTTTTTTTTTTTTTTAGAAAATGAGCTGTCATTTTGGGGCAATGCTATTGTATTGCTATTGTAGCTTAAAGTGTTAATATAGGGGTTTTTATTTTGGAGTGGGCTTTTTTTTTTTTAAAGGGGGCCCTAGTTTTAGCATAGGTATAAATGTGGGTTTTTATTTTTGTAAATTTAGTAGTTTTTTTTTTTTTTTGTAACTTAGAGGTGCTGGATTAGGTGTTAGGTAGAAAAAGTGTAGGAGTAGTTTGCATTGGTTTTTAAGTTAGGTATAGGGGTTAATAGGTTAGGGGGCATTTACATTGGGAGTTGTGGTGGTATAGGGGTTACATGGCCAGAAAGGCAGTTTTTTGTCGGTCTGTCAATGCTTTCAATATTGGAGCCTCATTAGAATCCTCATTAGAAACCAGTAGTGCATTGATGCTCCTTCAACAAATGATACCAAGAGAATGAAGCAAATTTGATAGAATAGAAGTAAACTGGAAAGTTGTTTAAAATTGTATGTTCTACCTAAATCATGAATGAACAATTTTGGGTTTCATGTCCCTTTAAGCTTTTAGAGAGGAACAAATTGAGTAACGTAGCTGGAGATACATTTACAGGATGACTTAAAGGACCACTAAACCCAAAATATTTCTTTCATGATTCAGATAGAGAATAGAAATTTAAACAACAATACAATTTACTTCCATTATTTATTTTGCTTCATTTTTAAAATATCCTTAGTTGAAGACTAGTGAGCATATCTAGATATGCTTTTCATCAAAGAATATCAAGTGAATAAAACAAATTATATAATATAAGTAAATTAGAAAGATGTTTAAAATTGCATTCTCTTTCTAAATCATAAAAGAAAAAATGTGGGTGGCATATCCCTTTAAATACGCTGATCTTAACCATTTTATCCATATATATGCACATAAAATGGATCTTTTGGGAGCATTAACACCATTTGAAAGTTTATGTGCAAAGGGCGAGGTAGTAAAGTGTTCTTTATCAATATCACAAAAGCTTTTCCAATCTACCCATAGGACACAATTACCGTTGTATACAGTAAAATGGCATAATGACATAGGCACACATATTGAATAAACAGAATGGGATTGCACCCAAATGTCCACATCTTCTTCTCAAATAATTAAATCTGTGACTGAGCTTGCGGTAGCAATTAGCGCTTATAAAATTAACCAGCAATTAGATCTGGGAATGAAGTGTTAGAAAAAAAGCACTAAAAGTGCATTTACATTGCCATCTATGGGAACTGTGTGTTGCCAGTAAATATATACTGTATGTATATGCTTATATACTTATATATTTATGTGTTAATAGGTGTATATACATTTTTAACACATAAATATATATCTATATAAGCATATACATATATATTTAAATTTGCTGCCTTCTCTGCACTAATTACCCCATTCGCTGTGCTTAGTTTCTTATGCCGTCTCTGATGGCATCAGAACAAGGCTCTCATTTGAGCCTATAGAAGCGTGCTCTCTTGAGCACAATGCTTCCCAGCAATGCGAATGTGAGGTTGTGTTAGCATTGCTGACAACTTGTAATAACAGTGCACATTAGTGTGCGCTGGTATTACGCAGTGGAACACAAATATCGTTTTCATGAAATCGATATTTAGCGCTCCACTTGTAATCTGGTCCAAAGTATTTAAGCATATTTTCAATATATATTAACCTAGACAATGAAAAGTATAACATTTTTACTTTAATATTGATAATAATAAATGTTTTTTTGGAACAGCCAATAGGATGAAAGCTGCTCAAATCCTATTGGCTGATTGAAACAGCCAATAGGATTTTAGCAGCTCTAATCCTATCGGCTGATTGGAACATTTGAGCCAATAGGAATGCAAGGGACGCCATCTTGGGTGACGTCACTTGCATTCAAGTTCCAGTTTACGGCGGTGACCGTATTTAAGAGGAGCTTTGCGTCTGATGTCTTAAGGATGGACCCTCTCCGCGCCGGATGGATGAAGATAGAAGATGCCATTGGGATGAAGACTTCGCAAGCTGGATGAAGATAGAAGAGGCCGCCCGGATGAAGACTTCTTGCCAGCTGGATGGATCCTTCAAGCAGAACTTCAAATACTGTAAGTGGATTTGGGTGGGTTTTATTTTTAGAGTAGGGTCTGGGCAGGTAAAAGAGCTAAATGACCTTTTAAGGGGAATGCCCATACAAATGCCCTCTTCAGGGCAATGGGGAGCTTAGTTTTTTTAGATAGGCTTTATATTTGGGGGGTTGATTGGTTGGGTGTTGCTGTTTACTGTTGGGGGGTGTTTGCATTTTCTTTTACAGGTAAAAGAGCTGATTTCTTTGGGGCAATGCCCCGCAAAAGGCCCTTTTAAGGGCCATTGGTAGTTTATTGTAGGCTAGGGTTTTTTTATTTTGGGGGTCTTTTCTATTTTGATTGGGCTATTAGATTAAGTGTAATATGTTTTTATTTTTGAAACTGTGGGTTTTTTTTCTGTAATTTAGTGTTTTTTATTTTTTGTAACTTGTAATTTAGTAATTTTTAATAGTAGATTTAAAAAATTTGAATAGGGTTAATTTTTTTTTAATATGTAATATAGTTTATTTAATTGCTAGTTTAATGTAATTTTAGCATAATTTTAGTATAATTGTTAGGGTAGGTTAATTAATAGTTTAGAATTAGTTTATTTTAATTCTACAGGCAAGTTTTAATTTATTATAAGATTGGGATGTTGTAATTTTAATGTAAAGTTAGCGGGTTGTTAGGTTTAGGGGTTAATAGCTTAATTTAGTTTATGGCAATGTGGGGGGCTGGCGGTTTAGGGGTTAATAGGTTTAGTTAGTGGTAGTGATGTGGTCGGCCAGGGGTTTAGGGGTTAATATGTTTATTTAGTGGCGGCGGGGTCCGGGAGCTTCGGGATAGGGGTTAATACATTTATTTAGGTTGTGGCAGGGTTCAGGAGCAGCGGGATAGGGGTTAATAACATTATGTAGGTGACGGCGATGTCGGGGCGGCAGATTAGGGGTGTTTAGACTCAGGCTTATGTTAAGGTGTTAGGTGTAAAAGTAACTTTTATTCTACCATAGAAATCAATGGGATATCTGGCAGCATCGAACATAATCTTTTGCTGCTTTCAGACTCCCATTGATTCCTATGACATCCGCGGCCTCTAGGGTGGCGGATTGAAAACCAGGTACGCAGGACCGGAATAGTCCCGCAAGTTTACCTGTTAACTATTTGATAAATGCCAAAGGTGACAGATAGAGCCGAATTTGTATTCGGAACATCTGTAATGACGTTACATCACAAATTTCAACTTTTGCCAGTCTGTAGGGTTTGATAACTAGGTTGGATCAAGCTCCCAACAATTATGCTGCAGAATTCCAGCGTATTTGCGGTTGACGGCTTGATAAATATCCCCCAGAGTCTCTTGAAGAAAAACTTCATTTACATATTACATGTATTTGTTTTCACATATAAGTTTACAAAAGGAAAGCATAAAAAACTATTTTGGCTCTCTTGTAAAGAAATAACATAAATACATGATCATTACTGTGACTATAATGGTAACCTCCATTATTTTATGTTACATTATAACATCTCATTATGTTTTAGGTCATATGATGCAACTTGAGCTACTTTGTGTTCCATTTGGTGATTTATTCATCATTCTCTCAGTACTAGTATATGCTACTTTAATGCATTTTAGATTCAGTACATTTTCCACTTTGTACCAATTTGGGATGTAGAAAGTTCAGTTTGTTAGATAATCAAATGGCTGATGCAACAATTCTAGGAGTTTATATGCATCTCTTATTCAGACTTTTGTGCTACTAAAAAGTTACAAATAACAGTTCTCCCTAAAAGGGAATTGCACTTTAAATATGCATAGCCTCCATATAAAAGTACAACAGTATTTTAACATAATGTTTTATTTCTGTGATTTATTTTACTAATTTAACATCTTGTTTGCTGCAATCTTTTTTTAATGGCCAAACTCCCTGACCATTTGCATTGTTAGTACAAAGGCTGTGACACACTGCAAATGATGCGGCTGTGCGCGCTCAGTGTGTCCTGCGTTTTCATCTGTGAGCACTCTGCTGCGTCAGAGATGAAATATTTAATCTTCAGAATCTATGCGATGCGGAGCGAAGCATCTGCTTTGCCTCGCATCACATCGCTTGCAGTGTTTCACAGCCTTTAGTCTATCCTAACTTGTCACTTAAGTAAACAAGGCTAGCCACTGCTTTTAGCACAAATTGCATTGTTATCCAGTTCCTTTTCTGATCCCGTTTTGTGAGGCCAATAAGGGACAGATATGTAGCAATGTTAAGTTTGTGAAGACTGCACTGCAGGCAGTGTCCACTTTTCAGAATTAAATTATGGGGGGGAAAGCAAAAAGTAATAAAATTATATTTAAAAAAGGTGTTTTTACGGGGGGCATGGCTAAGAGGTGGCCATGACTAGTCACACTGAAGGAAGCTCCTTACGCTAAATTATTAATCTATCAATTATTGGCACAAATAGCTATCATACTTCCTCAAAGTTGGACATCCTGACTACCTAATCATATGTTGATCCTAATAAGATAAGTTTATTCCTTCTGTGCGCTTTTGGAATGGAACTAACCGAAGGTGAATCAGCCCTGCAGTTCTCATAGCTCTCCCCGATAATCCAGATCAGAGCAGCTATTGATAACACTGAAGTTGGTACTAACTAAACCTCTACCCTGACTATGGAGGAGATACAAGCACTGCTCTCAAAGCTTTCTTTGCAGATGCAAGCCAACTTTACTGAGCTTACGCTTGTGCTCAGAAATCCATGTGCTCAGGAAAACAGTGTTATATCTAAGATGGCAGAGAGAGACAATGATCCTTTGCAGAACAGGAAACCGCTAACTGATCTAAACATCCCCCTTCACATGACAGCTCCATTCAAGCACTACTTGATTTAGCCTGAGAGGGGTGAAAATGTTCTGAACTCTACCTTACATAACTGGAATCCAGTTAACCTCCACTACGCATCTAGCCATAGATACACCACGTATCAGTACAGCCTCTACATTGAACTCCCCTTAGCTGATACTCAGGACTGTGCGGCCGGCCTCCTGACACATGGCAGTTCTAACATTAATACAAGGCTTATGGACAGCTTACTGTTAGTGGCGCAGAAAGAGCAAGGACTACAAAGGACTCTAGACTATGTGACTCTCGTCCCACTGGAACTTGTGAGTTATGGCGATGCATGTCAGTTATCTGCAGTTACCTGGTGGCAGCTTCCTACATATATGTTTCTATGCCAGTCTTTCTACCCACCAGTCACCATTCAGTTTGTCGCTTGAGGAGTAGGTTGATCAGAACTTGTCCCTGGACCCTCTTCAGTCCCATTATTAAGCATATCTCATTTCTAAGCTGTTACGTTATGAGAATATGGTCATGCTGGGAATTTGAGCAGAATGTCCAACTTTACTTCACTTTTCAGTGCATGCAGCGCAGAGATTCATCTAACTAGTCATGAAGACTAGTATTAGAATATAGATGATAACTGTATAGTTCGATAATAGTTTTTCCTATGTCTAAGTCTGCTTTAGTTAACCAACAGTATAGAGTTATATTGCTTATACCCCCAAACCATATCTACATTTTACTAATTGGAGGTTAAGGTTAAGTTGTATATATGTTTAACTGCAGAGCACTATTTCATGCCAAATGTTGAATCTTCTACCTGTTGCGGCAGAGTATTTAATCTCCCTTTAGGTGCTCGTACCCTACGGCATAGGCTGATAAAAAACTCTATCTCCTGAACTTATTTAGGAGTCTTCACATGTAGGGGACAGACACCATGTATGCATTTAATATATGTGTAATTTATAATTGGCATAAGACACTGTCGATTCCTGTGCACCTATGAGGTCTCTAATCTCACTTCAGCAGAGTCATCAAATGTCCACTCTTGTCAACCCTCCGGTCCTTATATCTGAGAGTTCAGCCACCTTACCCAATACCTTTACTCATATAACCAATGCAGCACCTATTTTATACTCATAAGTTATCTTTCTATTAACTATAAATAACCCTATTGGTTTGGCTACTCTCCTAGTTCTTAGCACACATGCTATTATCTCCCCATAAAAATGCTTTCTATACTATATTTCAGAATGGTTAATTTTCGCTGGGTGACATTAGCTCTGGAAGTATTTGCTTATTGTACTATTTACAGTGTTCCTATCTTTAGCTACTTAGAGTTTATATAGACGCGGCTCTTGTCAGCTGTTATTCATAAATAAGGCAACAAGTTGAGATACTATCTAGATACCAGTTTTGTCTTTTTTTTTTTTTCCTCACTTTTCTATGTACTAAGGTTTGAGAGCGGCTACTTTAAACTCCACATTAATTTGACCACTATTGACAAAATTGGGGATTGGTTAAAGGCTATATGTACATATGTTTCGGTTGATTAAAAGTTAGTCATACTTTTGCAAATGTGTGACCATAGGTCACAGGTTACTATATATATATTTAAGGTCAGCTACTCTCAACTGTTTATTATGCGCTATAAGATTAATATGTATGTGCATCAAATTTCAAAATCTCAATTACATAGTCTGCTGGTAATGAGTCAATGGACCTTTTTCTATCTCCTTACCCCGCCCGCTACATCTCCATGTTTTTATTTACTAATATTTTGTCCGCCTAGATGTGTACTTGATATAAACCACCTGTACCAACAATTAGAAAGCCCGCCCCCCTCCCCCAACTTAGAGCAGCTCTTGCCCGCTGATTTTCCAAAAAAATTGCATATGATATTACATTTTCTATTACATAACACAGAAAAAGAGGTTTCATTTATACATGCCTTATCTTAACATTGACACCTGGCTGTTTATCTTCATGATTGTTTCTCAATGTATATTCACAGCTTGAAAGTTATTACTATGTTGTTTAAAGTGAGGCATTGTTTCATTGTCTAATTACTGTTCTGTTTTTTTACTTGACAATTCCTGGTATCCTTATTACAATGATTTATCAGAACTTCAATAAAAATATAAAAAAAAAGTTGTTTTTACCATGATTAATTATACATTTTGGTCCAGATTACAAGTGAAGCAGTATTTAACGCTCCAACTCGAGCACTAGCTCCACTAAAAAAGTAGAAAAAACCCTAACACCCTTCTCGCATGCCAACCTTATTGAAAATTCTCAAGTGCACTAACCCAACATGAAAAAATGAATACTTTGCATTCCAATGTTCTTTAAATTGCATAATATGTTCTATTTATTGATAAATACATATTTCTTCATATATCTGATGGTATTTTGGTTCAATATATATATATATATATATATATATATATATATATATATATATATATATATATATATATATATATATATATATAGGTATAGATATTTACACACACGCATATATATATATATATATATATATATATATATATATATATATATATATATATATATATATATATATATATATATATATATATATAGTATCTCACAAAAGTGAGTACCCCCTCAAATTTTTTTTAAATATTTTATTATATCTTTCATGTGACAACACTGAAAAAATTATACTTTGCTGCAATGAAAAGTAGTGAGTGTACAGCCTGTATAACAGTGTAAATTTGCTGTCCACTCAAAAAAAACTCAACACACAGCCATTAATGTCTAAACCATTGGCAACAAAAGTGAGTACACCCCTAAGTGGAAATGTCAAAATTGGGCACAATTAGCCATTTTCCCTCCCTGTGTCATGTGACCTGTTAGTGTTACAAGGTCTCATGTGTTAATGGGGAGCTGGTGTGTTAAATTTGGTGTTATTGCTCTCACACTCTTTCATACTGGTCACTGGAAGTTCAACATGGCACCACATGGCAAAGAACTCTCTGAGGATCTGAAAAAAAACAATTGTTGCCCTACATAAAGATGGCCTAGGCTATAATAAGATTGCCAAGAACCTGTGAGTCCAAAACCTATAAGACATTTTCTAGAATTGATTTTATATTAATTTCAGAATCTCTTGCCGTACAAAAAATGGAGCCCTCTATTGGGGATATAGTTGTCTCGGACCATGCGATCGTCTCACTATCATTGCAATCGTTAGTAAACCCAGCAAAAAGGAACACTAGCATTGTCTTCCCACGCTATTTATATAAAAATATAAGATTTGTTATGGCTAAAACAGATATGGAAAGATTATTGTACTCGTAATATATCATATTTTCAAAAAATCGAAACCTTTTGGGAAGCTTCTAAAGCCTTTTTAAGAGGCGAAATAAAATCTTATATGTGCAAAAAGAAGCGGAAAGACAGTGCTAGAGAATCCCAATTAGCTAAACAAGTTAGAAATAGTTATAGGAAATATGTGGGTGACCCAAATAATGTTTACTGGGAAAGGTATCGGAGCGCCAGACAGGAAAGAGATCTGTTCTTGAAACAGAAATCTTTAGAAGAGGAGACAAAACTGAATTTACGTTTCAAAGGATATTATGGATGCTCAGCTAAACATCTTGCAAATTTAGTAAAGTGTAGAAAAAAGAAAAATCTTATATTAGCCATTAGGGATCAAGATAAGAGATATACTGAACCGACAGACATCAGCAAGGTCTTCTTTACTTATTACCAAGGGCTATATACTCGCTGTTGTAATCATAAACAGAATCAAGAGAAGTTTTGGTCACAAGTAAAAATACCTCGAGTAGCAGAAAATCTTCTTGAGAATCTTAATGCACCTATTACAGCTAAAGAAATAGAGGACGCAATCGAGAAAACTAAACTAAATAAAGCTGCTGGTCCGGATTGCCTCCTGGCAGAATATTATAAAATTGTAGCGGAAGAAATCACACCTTCTCTTGAAAAACTTTTTAATAACTATTTTATCAATAGTAACCCACCGTCAGAATATTTCGTAGCAGCTAATATCTCATTAATCCCTAAAAAAGATAAAGATTTAGAGGATCCAGCTTCTTACAGACCTACCTCGGTCCTCAATGTAGACTATAAGATCTTGACTTCTATATTGGCATCTAGATTAATGAAATGCCTTGACCAAATTATACACCCCGATCAGTCGGGATTTATGGCTTTAAGGAATCCATCCAAAAACATGCGGAAAATTATTACCCTATTAGATTATATTTGGACCTAAAAAAAAGATAATTGTAAAGTTTTTAAAAATGACATGGCACTATTAACTCTCAATGCAGTTAAGACATTTGATTCTATTGAATGGGATTATTTATTTCAAACGCTGGAAAAGTTTGGTTTTAAAAACCAATTTATGCAGTGCGTACGTAACATCTATATCTTATCTCTTGATTAATAATTCTCTAACACCTGGGATAATACTTAAAAAAGGTACTAGACAAGGGTGTCCATTATCCCCCCTCCTTTTCAACCTACCTTTAGAACCGTTGGCTATTTGGCTAAGGGAAGTGTTGGAAGGGATTACCATAGGTGGAATGGCGCTTAAAATCTTTTTATATGCAGACAATCTTTTAATTAGTTTGTATAATACACCCAAAACTATACCTAAAGTATTAGAGTGTTTAGATCTCTTTAGTTCTTTCTCAGGATATAAAGTAAATTATAATAAAAGTGAAATAATGTGGATCGATAAAATCTGACCGAAGTTAGTTAATACACCATTTAAAGTAGTTGACTCATTAAGATATTTAGGGATTTTCTTACATAGAACCCAGAAAAGTGGTATGATCTCAACTTTCAGCCGCTTTTGCAGAAAATTTTTACAGATTTGAAACTATGGGCTGTTTTCCCGCTTTCAATATCTGCCAAGGTTAGCCTTATAAAGACAATTATCTTTCCGCGATTACTTTTTCCATTACAGAATTTACCATTAATGTTAAAAAAAGAAGATCTGAGGAAATTAAATTCAAGCTTTTCGCAATTTACCTGGCGGGGAAAGAACAAATCACTAATCGCGTTAGAAAAATTTATGCAAACTCGCGAATTCGCGGAATTAGCATTACCTAATATAAAGCTGTATAATTTGGCCACCCTGGGGAAAATTGCATTAGACTGGCTTGCTGAAACAAGCTGGTTTTCCACTAAGGATATTGAAACATTTTTAGTTTTCCCATTTTCAGTGAAAGCTTTATTACATGTTCAGATCAAAGATTTGCCTAGTAATATTAAAAGTCTAAGCTCGGTTAAAAATATAATTCAAGCCTGGCAAAATTTATGTTCTATTATAGGCCAGGATTACTCTTTCTCGGAACATCTATCCTTAATGGGTAACCCTGAGTTTACCGCTGGGATTAACCAGAAGGTATTTAGAGCTTGGTCTGCGAAAGGACTGAAGTCAGTATATCAATTTTTTATAGAAGGTGCAGGAATAACTTCCTTTGATAGTTTAAAGAGACAGTTTGATCTCCCAAGCAACAATCTGTTTCCATACCTACAAGTCTGTCATTATATCAAATCTAAGGATTGGGATGGTGGCGGGGCGGTCGCATGGCTTGAAATAAGACCCAGTATCATCATCGCTAGAGTTAAGGCCCCTACAATATCTCTATTGTATAGTATTATCCTGGCCAAGCAGAGTAATACATGGATAGAAATTCTCCAGGATAAATGGAGTTTAGTGACTCCAGGGACTGATCAAGAGACAATTAGGGTTAGTTGTAAAATAGTTAATAAATGTAGGATACCAATGAGCTGGAAAGAGAGCCATATGAAACTTATTAACAACTTTTATTGTACACCTCTAAAATTGTCTAAAATGTCTACTAGTCAAACTTTTTCTTGTCCACGATGTCTTTATATTAATGCAGACATTTTACATATGTTTTTTGAGTGCCCCAAGGTTGGACAATTTTGGAAGAAGGTTGCTTATTGGTTTAACAATATCTATAAATTAAAGATCTGCTTATACGCAGACTGTATTTTTTTCCTTAATTATGCCAGTCAGGATGTATTATTACAGATTTTTTTTTAAATATAATTATATTGTTGGTCAGACAAATGATAGTGAGAAACTGGAAAGCTAATAAAATGCCTGATTTTTCAGTGTTCATTAAGGAAATCCAGATGCATATATTGTATGAGTCTTTTCATCTTAGAGAAGCACAAGAAAAGGAAGTAAGGACATTTTTATTAGGATGGCTCCCGATAATCAAGACATATGCGGAAAGCATTCAAAAGTCTATATTATATCCATTTTTTAGTTCAGAGTGTTTCTGTGATTTGGCGATACTAGGTGAATTTCCAGTAGAATGGATCAGGAATTATAGAGACATGTAACATGTTACCGTTAAGAAGCGAGGCAGACCGAGTTTTGTCCCTAGATTAGCATAGTGGGAGCGTGAGGGGGGAGCGGAGCTCGCGAGAGAGGATATGTTCCCGTTTTTTTTTTTCTTCTTCTCTTTTCTCCCATTTTCTTATTTTTTCGCTTTTCCTTTGTTTTTTTTTTGTTGTTTTGTATATTCTTTGTGTTAAGATAAAAAGTGCTTCAGTGTAAAAGTAGAAAAATTTGAATGATTCGCTTTTTTTACTCAGTATCCAGCATATGGTTATAATGTATTGAAGAGACCAGGTTTTTTTGTTTTGTTTTTTTGTTATTTTTAGCTTTATTAAACTATTTAGATAAGTTCTCTTATATTTAAGTATATATACTATGGAGGTTTATAACGTATGTAGTAGACCCTAATTTGCCGTATTTTGCCAAATTGAATGGGATGGTATGCGAAACCTTAAAATGCCTGGTATGTTTTTTTTTTCTTTTTCTTTTTCTTGTTCTCTCCATGGTTGTACAACATTTAACACCCTGCGAGGTGGTCTTACTTTTGTAATATGTTTTAATTTGATACTGTGTGTTTTTCTTTTACACTGTTGGCACGTATAAATAAATAATTAAAAAAAAAAAAAAAGATTGCCAAGAACCTGAAACTGAGCTGCAGTACGGTGGGCAAGACCATACAGCGGTTTCACAGGACAGGTTCCATTCAGAACAGGCCTCGCCATGGTCAACCAAAGAAGTTGAGTGCACGTGCTCAGCATCAAATCCAGAGGTTGTCTTTGGAAAATAAACGTATGAGTGCTGCCAGCATTGCTGCAGAGATTAAAGGGGTGGGGGATCAGCCTGTGAGTGCTCAGACCATATGCTGCACACTGCATCAAAAAGGTATGCATGGCTGTCATCCCAGAAGGAAGTCTCTTTTAAAGATGATGCACAAGAAAGCCTGCAAACAGTTTGCTGAAGACAAGCAGACTAAGAACATGGATTACTGGAATCTTGTCCTGTGGTCCGATGAGAGCAAGATAAACTTATTTGGTTCAGATGGTGTTAAGCATGTGTGGCAGCAACCAGGTGAGGAGTATATAGACAAGTGTGTCTTGCCTACAGTCAAGCATGGTGGTGGGAGTCTCATGATCTGGGCCTGCATGAGTGCTGCCGGCACTGGGGAGCTACAGTTCATTGAGGGGACCATGAATGCCAACATGTACTGTGACATACTGAAGCAGAGCATGATCCCCTCCCTTGGGCCACAGGGCAGTATTTCAACATGATAACGACCCCAAACACACTTTTTAAGATGACCACTGCCTTGCTAAAGAAGCTGAGGGTAAAGGTGATGGACTAGCCAAGCATGTCTCTAGACCTAAACCCTATTAAGCATATGTGGGGCATCCTCAAATGGAAGCTGGGGGAGCGCAATGTTTCTAGCATCCACCAGCTCTGTGATGTCGTCATGGAGCAGTAGAAGAGGACTCAAGTGGAAACCTGTGACGCTCTGGTGAACTCCATGCCCAAGAGGATTAAGGAAGTGTTGGAAAATAATGGTGGCCAAACAAAATATTGACACTTTGGGCCCTATTTGGACATTTCCACTTAGGGATGTACTCACTTTTGTTGCCAATTGTTTAGACATTAATGGTTGTGCGCTGAGTTTTTTTGAGGGGACGGTAAATTTACACTGTTATATAGGCTGTAAACTCACTATTTACATTGTAAAAAAGTGTCATTTCTACAGTGTTGTCACATGAAAAGATATAATAAAATATTTACAAAAATGTGAGGGGTGTACTCACTTTTGTGAGATACTGTATATAGGAATATCTATTTAAAAATACATAGAACATATTCTTCTATGTGCAGAACATTGGAATTTGAAATATTTACAGTAGATACACAGTATAACACTTAATTAATTATAACTTGTAATGCTTTTGGAATATTCCACTATCAGACCGAACTTGGCCGGTAGCCTTCTTATCCCGACGGCAAGCTGGAATGATAGGGAATATCCCAGAGCAGAGAAATTCTGCAAAATTAGATAAACAGTACTCACACTATGCAGGGTAGTCTTTGGAGGCAGCAGGTAGGAATCAGCGGTTAGCAGTTCAAGGGAAAACCCCTTGAAGGAATGAAACAGACAGGATAGTTTCTGACGGCACTAGGTAGGGAATCCAGCAGTAAGGCAGTTCAAGGGCAGAATTCGGCAACAGAATGGCAATCCAATAATTTTAGGGTTAAGGAAAACAGAGTAGTCAAACTGGCAGAGTTCATCAACTCGTAAAGCAATCCAGCAATTCTGGGGTTAAGGCAAGCAGCGTAGTCAAACAGGTAGAGTTCATAAACAGTTAAGCAATCCAGCAATTCAGGGGTTAGGGCAAGCAGCGTAGTTAAACAGGCAGAGTTCATCAACAGTTAAGTAATCCAGCAATGCAGGGTTAAAGGCAAGCAGAGTAGTCAAACAGGCAGAGCACATCAACAGTTAAGCAATCCAGTAATTCAGGGTTTAAGGCAAGCAGAGTAGTCAAACAGGCAGAGTTCAGCAACAGTGAATCAATACAGCAATTCAGCATATAGAAATATAGCACCCAGGGGCACAAGAAGAAACACCTATGCTTGGGCACAGGTTAGAGAGGCTGAGGCCTTTACATGATGATGATGTTATCACCATGCTGCAATTACACTGCAGTATTCCTAGCAACATGAGGAGTGCCTGTGTCCATGGCAACGGCCACAGCAGAGCAGAGAACAGTGTGACAGAGCCACCTTCTCAAAGGGTACATCTGGGACTCTACATAAGCTCGGTGGGCAGAAACCCAGGAATGATCTGCCACGGAGTAGCCCTTCCAGTGTACGAGGTACTGTAGTTGCTTGTGCCTGTATCTGGAGTACAAGATCTTAGCAACCTCATACTCAGGGTCACCATGAACCAGGAACAGGGGAAGAGGTGGTCGGAACTGAGTATATTTGTTCTTGATGTAAAGCTTGAGTAACAAGAAGTGGAAGACAAGTTTTATGTGCAGGGTTCTGGGCAAGGCCACTTTGTAGGCAACAGGAGACAGTCTTTTAAGGACCTTGTAGGGGCCGATAAACCTAGGCCCTAATTTGTGACTGGGTTGACTTAGAAGAATATGTTGAGTAGAGACCTAAACGCGGTCAACTTCCAAAAAGGCACGAACAGAAGCTCTATGATGATCAGCAAACCTCTTGAATCTGGAGACAGTTGAATATAACTGAGAGCGAATACATTGCCAATGAATAGTGAGGTTAGTAACGTGTCTGTCTGCAGCAGGAACCCCTGTGGACTGAGCAGAAAGAGGAAAGACACAAGGTTGGTAACCTGCAGCGGCTTGAAATAGAGAACATCGTAGAGAAGAGTGCCAATGAGTGTTCTTTGCCAGCTCAGCTAGGGGCAAAAACTCAGACCAGTTGGTATGGAGAGAATTAACAAAAGTTCATAGATAGGCTTTGAGGTCTTGATTCACTCTCTCAGTCAGCCCATTAGTCTGAGGATGGTAGCCGAACGACAAGAAAACGGTGGTTCCAATCAACTTGCAAAAGGCTCTCTAAAAGGCAGAGATGAATTGTGGACTTCTGTCAGAAACAATATTCACGGGTATGCCATGAAATCGTACCACATGTAACAGAAAAAGAGACAATATTTTTTGGGCAGATGGCAGTTTCTTTAAGGGTTTCTTTAAGGGTACAAAATGAGCCAGTCTGGAAAATTGATCGACCACAACCAAGATAACCGTATGATGGTCAGAAGTGTCCAAGGTTGTTTGGAAATGGACAATGGTTGGAGTAAGCCAGGATGCAGGGATCGAGGAGTCTTATTGGCAGCACAAGTCGTGCAGGCTTTCACATAATCCAGAGTTATAAAAACACAAATACAGGGAGCGCTAATGAAAGCTGCTAATATGTTACAATAGAGGATAGGATAGAGCTAGTAATTATAAAAATATGCTAATGGCAAAGAATAGCTCACAAAATGTGTATGTAAAATAAAATATATTTAATAAACCCTAATACAAGGTAACTAGCCTAAAACATATAATAACATGTTAAATAAAATAATAATAATAATATTGTTTTCTACCTGCATTTTCAATTATTGAACTTTGTTCCTTTGGACATATTTTTTGAGCTCAAAACGGACTTTCTTTTCAATCCACAATCCTTCATACCACCGGTGGTTTTTTATTTTATCTTTTATTTAACATGTTATTATAGGTTTTAGGCTAGTTACCTTGTATTAGGGTTTATTAAATATATTTTATTTTACATACACATTTTGTGAGCTATTCTTTTCCATTAGCATATTTTTATAATTACTAGCTCTATCCTATCCTCTATTGTAACATATTAGCAGCTTTCATTAGCGCTCCCTGTATTTGTGTTTTTATAGCTATTGTTTGGAGGTATTTTGGAACTAACCTCTTTTTTCAGGGCAGCCATATTTTGTGCTAATTTATAGACCTCCTTTTTACCTTTTACACATAATCCAGAGTGTCAGTCTTCATAGTAGGCCACCATACATGCCTCGAAAGAAGCTTAAAAGTTCTTGTTAAACCAGGATGTCCTGAAAGTTTACTATCATGAGCCCAGGATAGCACAGGGGTACGTATAGTCAGAGGTACAAAGAAGATATGGTGACCCGCTGGGGCTTCAGGAGGCTTTTTAGACCAGGCACGTTGCAGTCTTTGAAGAAGAGAGGTGTTAAGTTGAGCAACCAGACAGGAGGGAGGTATAATGTGTTCAAGAGGAGTATCAGAGGAATCACTTGACTGAGGAAACTGATGGGAAATGGCGTCAGCCTTTTTATTCTTGGTCCCAGGAAGATAAGAGACCACAAAGTTAAAACAGGAAAAGAACAAGGACCACCTGGCCTGTCAAGGATTGAGTCTATGAGCAGTCTCAAGTTACATCAGATTCTTGTGGTCAGTGAGAATCTGAATGGGATTGTTGGTACCCTATAGCCAATGATGCCATTCAGTCAGAGCCATCTTAATGTTTAAGAGTTCATGATTACCCACTTCATAGTTCTTCTCTGCAGGAGTAAAGCGCTTGGAGAAAAAGGCTACATGGTGCAACTTTGAGGATAAAGGATCCCTTTGGGTTAGGACTGCTCCAGCTCCAATCTCGGAGGTGTCAACCTCTAAAGTAAACTGCAAGGATCAGGATGGCGGAGCACAGGAACAGAACACAAGGCCTTTTTCGGGTGAGAGAAGGCATCCGTGGCTTGGGGAGGTCAGTTTTTGCAGTCTCTGTTCATTTAGTTAACTCAGTGAGGGGAAAAACTATTAGGAAGAAGTTTTTTTATAAACTTGTGGTAATAATTAGAGAACCCCAATAATCTCTATAGTTTCTTTAATGAGGTGGATTGATGCCATTCCAGGACTGAGGTGACAAAACCCTCCTTTGAGATAACCTAGCCAAGAAACTGGATCTGAACTTGGTCAAATTCACATTTATCCAGTTTGGCTACCAGGGAATTGTCGCTGAGGTGAAGAAGTACCTGTCTCACATGTTCATGATGCTCCTTAAGGGTGGAGGAGAAAATAAGGATGTCATCCAGATAGACAATGCCAGTGTGATTGAGGAGGTCACGGAAGACATCATTAACAAATGACTGGAAGACAGCAGGGGCATTACACAGCCCAAAGGCATTACAAGGTATTTGTAATGCCCTGATCTTGTGTTGAAGGCAGTCTTCCATCCATGCCCTGGGAATATACAAACAAGATTATATGCCCTACGTAGATCCAACTTAGGGAAGTAGCAAGCATTCTAGTGCGAATCATAAAGTTCTGTGATTAATGGTATAGGATACCAATTCTTGATAGTGATGTTGTTAAGGGCTCTGTAGTCGATACAGGGTCTGAGCCCACCATCCTTCTTACTGACAAAAAAGAAGCCAGCCCGGCAGGAGAAGAGGAAGCGTGAATAAAACCTTTAGCTAGGTTCTCTTGAATATACTCCTCCATGGCCTTGGATTCAGCTTTGGAGAGTGGATAAGTCCTGCCTTTAGAAAGTATTGCTCCAGGAAAGAGGTCAATTTTGAAGTTGTAAGGACAGTGAGGTGACAGCACATCAGCTGCTTTCTTTTCAAACACATCAATAAAATCTGCATAAATTGAGGGAAGGTTTGAAGGGGTCTGAAGGCTGGCAATGGGGATGTGGCATAATAGAGTAATTTTAGCCAGACAGGAGTGGAAGCAGGATGTACCCCAGGAGGCCAACTGTCCCTCAATCCAGTCAAACTGTGGATTGTGTATATGGAGCCAAGGATTACTGGTTGTGCTGGAGAATTAATGACATTGAACTGCAACTGTTTGTTATGAAGGACTCCCACAGTCATGGCTAGGGGTGCTGATTCAAAATGGATTAAACCTGATCCAAGGGGAGTTCCATCCAGAGCAGTTATTTTAAGACAGTGTTTTTTTCTGCAGAAGAGGTAACCCTGTCCAAAAAATTTCCAGCTGCCCCTGAATCAATAAAGGCTTCTGTGTGGACAGAATTTTGAAGAAAGTAGAGGGTAACAGGTTCCAGGATTTCAGAAGATTGAGGGGATTTAGTAGTGACCATGCTTAGAGGTACCCCAGTTTTATCCTCTAAGCATTGTTTTTTTCCAGCAGGGTATCACATTTCTTTAGCTTGTGTGAGTTAGAACCACAGTAGAAACACAGTACCAATCTCCTTCTTCTCTGTCTTTCAGATTCTGTGGGTTTGAGGGAGGAAATATCCATGGATTCCTCTACTGAGGTAACTGGAGGTGCTGAAAGGGTAGAGGATGGTCTAGAGACCGGACGAATAGGAAGATGGGATGGAAGGATTCTACGAGTTTTGTCTCTCTCAAGTGTCTCTCCGGGGTTAAGGCAAGCAGCGTAATCAAACAGGCAGAGATCATCAACAGTTACGGAATCCAGCAATTCAGGGGTAAAGGCAAGCAGCGTAGTCAAACAGGCAGAGTTCATCAACAGTTAAGCAATGCAGGGTTAAAGGCAAGCAGCGTACTCAAACAGGCAGAGTTAATCAACAGTTAAGCAATCCAGCAATTCAGGGGTAAAGGCAAGCAGATAAGTCAAACAGGTAAAGTAAATCAACAGTTAAGCAATCCAGCAATGCATGGTTAAAGGCAGGCAGCATAGTTAAACAGGCAGAGTTCATCAACAGTTAAGCAATCCAGCAATTCAGGGGTTAAGGCAAGCAGATTAGTCAAACCTGGCAGAGTTCAGCAACAGTGAATCAATACAGCAATTCAGCATACAGAAACACAGCACCCAGGAGCACAAGAAGAAACACCTATACTTGGGCACAGGTTAGAGAGACTGAGGCCTTTACATAGGGAAGACAGGGCAGGCGTTGATGATTTTCATCAACGTGCTGCAGTTAAACTGCCGTATCCCTAGCAAAAGGAGGAGTGCCTGTGTCCATGGCAATGGCCACAGCAGAGCAGAGAGCAGCGTGACTTGACTTAAATGGCTTCTATGTACTTATATATGAATATGTATTTATGTGATTATATGTGTACACATGTCTGTAAATATATATATATATATATATATATATATATATACACATACTTGAATACATTTGTACACACATATAAACATGTATATATACATATATATATATATATATATATATATATATATATATATATATATATATATATATATTTATATAGATATATAAAAGAAGAAGTCCTGGCTGACTGGCTCATCAATGCCCAACTCAAACCATTTAACCAAGGAATGTGAAATTTGGAAGGTACTTTGTTTTTTATGACGTAGGCACCCACTAAGGAAGGAATTTTGGAAATTACATCCCTAAGGGAGTGAGAGAGGGGGGTGAACTTTTTTATGAGGATACCTATATCTCAAAAACCGATGATGTTACAGGCATGAAAATTGGTATTTAGATTCTCCTTGAAAAATAAAGAAACATATGTTTAACAATTTCCCCAAAATTCACTTAAGGGGGGTCAAAAGAGGGGGGCTGATTTATGAGGTTTCTATATCTCAAAAACTGACAATGTTACAGACGTGAAAATTAGTATTTAGATTCACCTTGAAAAATAAAGAAACATGTTTTACATTTCCCCTAGAACAACTTAAAGGTGTCAAAAGAGGGGGGCTGATTTATGAGCATACCTACATCTCAAAAACTGATTTATGAGGTTTCTATATCTCTAAAACCAACAAAGTTACAGGCGTGAAAATTGGTATTTAGATTATCCTTGAAAAATAAAGAAACGTGTTTTACCATTTCCCCAAAATTCACTTAAGGGGGGTCAAAAGAGGGGGGCTGATTTATGAGGTTTCTATATCTCAAAAACTGACAATGTTACAGACGTGAAAATTAGTATTTAGATTCACCTTGAAAAATAAAGAAACATGCTTTACATTTCCCCTAGAACAACTTAAAGGTGTCAAAAGAGGGGGGCTGATTTATGAGCATACCTACATCTCAAAAACTGACAATGTTACAGATATGAAAATTGGTATTTAGATTCTCTTTGAAAAATAAAGAAATACATGTTTTACTATTTCTCCAAAATCCACTTAAGCGGGGGTCAAAGAGGGGGAGCTGATTTATGAGGATACCTATATCCAGAAACAGACACCAAGATTATGAGTTATGCGCGTTATAGGGAAATGAAATAACGCAACAAAAGTTGCGTTATTTAACCCTCTATAGCACAGCCATTAAAAGTTTTCAAACAGCTGGCTTATGTGTGCAATATGGCTGCGTTGAGCTCCATACCACACACAATCCAAGCGTTTTGATGTGCTCGTGAACGCTTTCCCTATAGACATCAATGGGGAGAGCGGGTCAGAAAAAAGCCTAACACCTGTGATCGCGGAAAGAAAAGCTCCATAACGCAGCCCCATTGAGGTCTATAGGGAAAAAAAGTAACATTTAAATCTAACACCCTAACATATACCTCACATCTAAACACCCCTAATCTGCTACCCCCGACATTGCCGGCACCTACATAATGTTATTAACCCCAAATCTGTTCAAATCAACCAATAGAATTTCAGTAGCTCTCATCCTATTGGCTGATTTGAACAGCCAATAGGATTTCAGTAGCTCTCATCCTATTGGCTGATTTGAATTTCCAAAATCAAATCAGCCAATAGGAATGCAAGGGACGCTATTTTAAATTGCGTACCTTGCTTTGATGATTCCCAGTATGTAGAGGATGTAAGTGTACGGTGGCTACTGTATGAAGAGGATGCTCCGCGCCGGATGTCTTCAGGATGGAGCCGCTCCGTGCCACCGGGATGAAGATAGAAGATGACACCTGGATGAAGATGGAGCTGCCTGCCGCCTAGATGTAGATGGAGCCGCCGGGATGAAGATATTTCAAGCGGGACTTCAGCAACTGTGAGTGGATCTTTGAGGGTTAGTGTTAGGCTTTTTAAAACTTTTTTGGGTCTTTTTTTTTTTTTAGATTAGGGTTTGGGCTTTTCGTAAAAGAGCTAAATGCCCTTTCAAGTGCAATGCCCATACAAATGCCCTTTTCAGGGCAATGAGTAGCTTAGGTTTTGTTAGAGTTAGTTTTTTTTTTTTAGGGGGTTAGTTGGGTGGTCGATTTTACTGTTGGGGGTGTTTGTATTTTTTACAGCTAAAAGAGCTGTTTAACTTAGGGCAATGCCTTACAAAAGGCCCTTTAAGGGCTATTGGTAGTTTATTGTAGGCTAGGGTTTTTTATTTTGGGGGGGGCTTTTTTATTTTTATAGGGCTATTAGATTAGGTGTAATTATTTTTTATTTTTTATAATTTCGTTTGTTATTTTTTGTAATTTAGTATTTTAATTTTTTTTGTAATTATATAGTTCAATTGTTAGTTTAAACTTAGTTTTTTTTTAATCTGACAGGTAAATTTTAATTTAATTTAAGATAGGGAATTGTAATTTAATATAAAATTAGGGGGCGTTAGGTTTAGGGGTTACTAGTTTAAATTAGTTTATTGCAATGTGGGGGGCTTTTGGTTTAGGGGTTAATAGTTTATTTTAGTATATTTTGTTGTGGGGGGCTTGATAGGTTTATTATAGTGGCGGCGGTGCAGGGCTTAATAACTTTAGCAAAGTGGGGGCGATGTGGGTGGACGGCAGATTAGGGGTTAATAATATTTAAATAGTGTTTGCGATGCGGAAGGGCTTCAGTTTGGGTTAATAACTTTATTATAGTGGTGACGATGTTGGGGAGTGGTGGAATAGGGGTTAATACATTTTATTTGTAGTGGTGATGTATAGTATTTACGATTCGGGAGGGCCTCGGTTTAGGGGTTAATAGGTAGTTTATGGGTGTTAGTGTACTTTGTGACAGTTTAGTTATGAGTTTTATGTAACAGTTTTGTTGCGTAAAACTCATTACTACTGCTCTCAGATGGCGGTATGGATCTTGTAGTTATAGGGTGTAACGCAAGCTTTTTAGCCAGAACGCAAAACTTGTAATGGCTGCGTTATGGAAGCCCCATGAAAAAACGTCATTTTTACGAGTGTGGGGCTGACATTGCGTTACAGGCTAAAAGGCTTGTGGTATAGCTATACCAACAAGACTTGTAATAGCTGTGTTGCTGTTTTAACGCTGAAATTACCATTTTTTCAGAGTTAAAACATGAACACACAACTCAGTCTCTAGGTGAGAGACAATTAATGAAAACTCAAGAGGTTAATGTCAGCGTGTGTGCAACCTGAACGGGCACACACGTGAAGGCACATGTCATTGCGAGTGGACTGATTTTTCGCTATTTTTTACCAATCACAAAGTCCACACTAGCGAAGCTGCAGGCAACAGATAGTATATATATATATATATATATATATATATATATATATATATATATATATATATATATATATATATATATATATATAAAACACAGGAATGGACCGCACTCACAGACTGGACTGGGTACACATCCTAAGCCACTGTTAACTCCACAGCCCTGAACACTGACAGACAGCTGCAAAGTTCCCAGCAACCCAGGCAGTTAACTCCCGAGCAACCTGGGTGTCAGGTCCGCAGGGGAGCATTACAATCATTAACACAAAACACAAAAAACCCAGCACTCACTAGCAGATCTGCTAGTGAGTGCTGTTTTTTTTGTGTTTTGTGTTAATGATTGTAATGCTCCCCTGCGGACCTGACACCCAGGTTGCTCGGGGGTTAACTGCCTGGGTTGCTGGGAACTTTGCAGCTGTCTGTCAGTGTTCAGGGCTGTGGAGTTAACAGTGGCTTAGGATGTATACCCAGTCCAGTCTGTGAGTGCGGTCCATTCCTATGTTTTGTATTTACATAGGGGAGGTTACAAAAGCCTGTGTCACCCTGGGAGGTTCCCAGTTGGTTTGTTTGGAAGTATGCATTGTGTGGGTGCTGGTTAGGGTCCCAGGAAGGGGGAGACCATGTCGTGGTCCTGGGCTTGATCCTTTGGCGCCAAATGTAACTGACTTCTCCCAGTTTTGCTTTTAAACATTGCTGTGAATCTGCTAGTGAGTGCTGGGTTTTTTGTGTTTTGTGTTAAGGATTGTAATGCTCCCCTGCGGACCTGACACCCAGGTTGCTCGGGGGTTAACTGCCTGGGTTGCTGGGAACTTTGCAGCTGTCTGTCAGTGTTCAGGGCTGTGGAGTTAACAGTGGCTTAGGATGTGTACCCAGTCCAGTCTGTGAGTGCGGTCCATTCCTGTGTTTTGTATTTACATAGGGGAGGTTACAAAAGCCTGTGTCACCCTGGGAGGTTCCCAGTTGGTTTGTTTGGAAGTATGCATTGTGTGGGTGCTGGTTAGGGTCCCAGGAAGGGGGAGACCTTGTCGTGGTCCTGGGCTTGATCCTTTGGCGCCAAATGTAACTGACTTCCCCCAGTTTTGCTTTTAAACATTGCTGTGAATCTGCTAGTGAGTGCTGGGTTTTTTGTGTTTTGTGTTAATGATTGTAATGCTCCCCTGCGGACCTGACACCCAGGTTGCTCGGGGGTTAACTGCCTGGGTTGCTGGGAACTTTGCAGCTGTCTGTCAGTGTTCAGGGCTGTGGAGTTAACAGTGGCTTAGGATGTGTACCCAGTCCAGTCTGTGAGTGCTGTCCATTCCTGTGTTTTGTATTTACATAGGGGAGGTTACAAAAGCCTGTGTCACCCTGGGAGGTTCCCAGTTGGTTTGTTTGGAAGTATGCATTGTGTGGGTGCTGGTTAGGGTCCCAGGAAGGGGGAGACCTTGTCGTGGTCCTGGGCTTGATCCTTTGGCGCCAAATGTAACTGACTTCCCCCAGTTTTGATTTTAAACATTGCTGTGAATCTGCTAGTGAGTGCTGGGTTTTTTGTGTTTTGTGTTAAGGATTGTAATGCTCCCCTGCGGACCTGACACCCAGGTTGCTCGGGGGTTAACTGCCTGGGTTGCTGGGAACTTTGCAGCTGTCTGTCAGTGTTCAGGGCTGTGGAGTTAACAGTGGCTTAGGATGTGTACCCAGTCCAGTCTGTGAGTGCGGTCCATTCCTGTGTTTTGTATTTACATAGGGGAGGTTACAAAAGCCTGTGTCACCCTGGGAGGTTCCCAGTTGGTTTGTTTGGAAGTATGCATTGTGTGGGTGCTGGTTAGGGTCCCAGGAAGGGGGAGACCTTGTCGTGGTCCTGGGCTTGATCCTTTGGCGCCAAATGTAACTGACTTCCCCCAGTTTTGCTTTTAAACATTGCTGTGAATCTGCTAGTGAGTGCTGGGTTTTTTGTGTTTTGTGTTAAGGATTGTAATGCTCCCCTGCTGACCTGACACCCAGGTTGCTCGGGGGTTAACTGCCTGGGTTGCTGGGAACTTTGCAGCTGTCTGTGAGTGTTCAGGGCTGTGGAGTTAACAGTGGCTTAGGATGTGTACCCAGTCCAGTCTGTGAGTGTGGTCCATTCCTGTGTTTTGTATTTACATAGGGGAGGTTACAAAAGCCTGTGTCACCCTGGGAGGTTCCCAGTTGGTTTGTTTGGAAGTATGCATTGTGTGGGTGCTGGTTAGGGTCCCAGGAAGGGGGAGACCTTGTCGTGGTCCTGGGCTTGATCCTTTGGCGCCAAATGTAACTGACTTCCCCCAGTTTTGCTTTTAAACATTGCTGTAAATCTGCTAGTGAGTGCTGGGTTTTTTGTGTTTTGTGTTAATGATTGTAATGCTCCCCTGCGGACCTGACACCCAGGTTGCTCGGGGGTTAACTGCCTGGGTTGCTGGGAACTTTTCAGCTGTCTGTCAGTGTTCAGGGCTGTGGAGTTAACAGTGGCTTAGGATGTGTACCCAGTCCAGTCTGTGAGTGCGGTCCATTCCTGTGTTTTGTATTTACATAGGGGAGGTTACAAAAGCCTGTGTCACCCTGGGAGGTTCCCAGTTGGTTTGTTTGGAAGTATGCATTGTGTGGGTGCTGGTTAGGGTCCCAGGAAGGGGGAGACCTTGTCGTGGTCCTGGGCTTGATCCTTTGGCGCCAAATGTAACTGACTTCCCCCAGTTTTGCTTTTAAACATTGCTGTGAATCTGCTAGTGAGTGCTGGGTTTTTTGTGTTTTGTGTTAAGGATTGTAATGCTCCCCTGCGGACCTGACACCCAGGTTGCTCGGGGGTTAACTGCCTGGGTTGCTGGGAACTTTGCAGCTGTCTGTCAGTGTTCAGGGCTGTGGAGTTAACAGTGGCTTAGGATGTGTACCCAGTCCAGTCTGTGAGTGCGGTCCATTCCTGTGTTTTGTATTTACATAGGGGAGGTTACAAAAGCCTGTGCCACCCTGGGAGGTTCCCAGTTGGTTTGTATGGAAGTATGCATTGTGTGGGTGCTGGTTAGGGTCCCAGGAAGGGGGAGACCTTGTCGTGGTCCTGGGCTTGATCCTTTGGCGCCAAATGTAACTGACTTCCCCCAGTTTTGCTTTTAAACATTGCTGTGAATCTGCTAGTGAGTGCTGGGTTTTTTGTGTTTTGTGTTAATGATTGTAATGCTCCCCTGCGGACCTGACACCCAGGTTGCTCGGGGGTTAACTGCCTGGGTTGCTGGGAACTTTGCAGCTGTCTGTCAGTGTTCAGGGCTGTGGAGTTAACAGTGGCTTGGGATGTGTACCCAGTCCAGTCTGTGAGTGCGGTCCATTCCTGTGTTTTGTATTTACATAGGGGAGGTTACAAAAGCCTGTGTCACCCTGGGAGGTTCCCAGTTGGTTTGTTTAGAAGTATGCATTGTGTAGGTGCTGGTTAGGGTCCCAGGAAGGGGGAGACCTTGTCGTGGTCCTGGGCTTGATCCTTTGGCGCCAAATGTAACTGACTTCCCCCAGTTTTGCTTTTAAACATTGCTGTGAATCTGCTAGTGAGTGCTGGGCTTTTTATGTTTTGTATATATATATATATATATATATATATATATATATATATATATATATATATATATATATATATTTAGACATGTATATGTATGTATCTCAATGCAAAAGCCCTTTGCAGCCTTTTTTTCTAACAACCTCAAGTATTTGAGCCCTTATAACTTTTTTGTGCAATATTTTTTTTAATATGGTTTATTAGATAGTGTTTTTATGAGTGTAACTGTTCTTTGTAATGTATTCTTAATGTGTTTTGCAAGACTTTTTTATTTTACAAAACAGTTAACCATAGGGCGCAGTAATAATCCTTGCGTAAATCACAATTGTGCTTAAGCGATCACATTCATTTTCAACATGTAATAAGAGAGGTAAATCTGGCACACGCAAACACTCACAATAAACTCCGTTTCGCTTGCTCATAACTGTTAACAAGCAACTCGTAATCTGGCCCTTTATATTATAATCTTAAAGGGTTTAATGTCTTTTTTAGGGTGTTGTAGGAATGTTGTGCTGATAGGACTTATTGTTTGGAAAGTTAAAAAATTCCTGAAGGTTGTTGTAGGGGATAAATTGTTCTCTGTAGGATGTAAATCTTTATGGTCCAAATTCTTTGATTTATCTTCTTTTTTTTTTTATCTGTTATTAGTGGTGGTCCCTGGAAATAATTGATATGAAAAAAAAAATGCTTATGGAAAGTAACTTCTTGAATTGATGTTGTCAGAAAGAATCTGAGAGTAAACACTTTTGGAGAGATTACATATATGGTGTAGAAGAAAGGGTATTTCCACAGCGCCTAAATATAGTACATAAGCTCCTCCTAATGGCAAGATCTCTCAACCATATCTTAGAGTAAACCTAAAATATAAGCGAGATGAGGAGCGCTAAAAGAGCTGGTGGCTAAAAAAGCTTAAAGTAGGATATAAACGAATAAACATTATGGTTTATTTAATATAGAGAATAAAAATGAAAAGAATGTTACATTCTGGTAAAACAGTAACTAATCCAAAATTGTTCTCAATGGATACAGAATGGATAACAGTAACTAATCTAAAATCGTTCTCAATGGATACAGACTGGATAAACCAGAATGCATACAGAATAGATAAAACAGTGATGCAATATAAATACAGAAATGTAGAATATAAATGAATTGCGTGTTGAATTATAATAACAATAACATCAAAATAATTATATATATATGAAGTCCTGATAATGCAAACGATATATAAAGCTCTGAATGTGCAAAAAAGGAGAGTGTCCAAATCCTTATGGTAACAATTTGGAGTAAATTCCAAAAGTAGTTTATATAAAAAAGTGGCTCAAAATATATGTGGATTACGTGTCCAAAAGCAAAAATATAGGTGGATTAAGTGTCCAAAAAAATGAATAAAAAATACAAAGGAAAATGTGAAAGTTATAAATATATCAAAAAATGTGGTGTACACCAAAAGATAATAATGTTAGCATGACCTAATTGTGAGGCAAAAAATATCCAATATCCAAAATTTTATCCAAAGGTGTCCAACAATATGATACGTTAGCAGAGGTGTCAGACTTCCTTAATATAAGATAATCTTCAATTTGGGTAATACTATACGATATCCTGTGTCCTATAAAAAATAAATAACATACAGCTAGATTACGAGTTTTGCGTTATGATTCAAATAGCATCGTTAAGGTTCATAACGCTGCTTTTTTCCTAACACCGCTATTACAAATCTTGTAGGTATAGGTGTACTGTACATCTTTTTAGCCGTCATGCAAACGACAGTCCTTTTTCAATGGGACTTCCATAGCACTGGTATTACGAGTTTGCCTGGGATGCCAAAAAGTGAGCGGTACACAAGATCTGTACCGCCAAAGTTAGTAGTTAAGAGTTTTACGCTACAAAGCTGTACCATAAAACTCATAACTAAAGTGTTACAAAGTACACTAACACCCACAAAACTACCTATTAACCCCTAAACCGAGGTCCTCCCGCATCGCAAACACTTTAATAAATTTATGAACCCCTAATCTGCCGCTCCGAACATCGCCGCCATTAAAAAAAATTATTAACCCCTATTCCGCCGCTCCCCAACATCGTTGCCACTATAATAAACCTATTAACCTCTAAACTGCCACCCTCCCAAATCACAAACACTACTTAAATATTATTAACCCCTAATCTGCTGTCCACCCACACCACCGCTATAATAAACATATTAACCACTAAACAGCAAGCTCCCCACAACAAAATATACTAAATTAAGCTATTAACCCCTAAACTTCTGGCCTCCCACATCACTACATAAATATATTAACCCCTAACCTAACCCTAACGTAACCATAATCATAAGTCTAACCCTAACGTAACCCTAACACCCCCTAACTTAAATATAGTTAAAATAAATCTAAATAAACCTTACAATTATTACCTAAATTATTCCTATTAAAAAATAAATACATACTTACCTGTAAAATAAAACCTAAGCTAGCTACAATATAACTAATAGTTATATTGTAGCTATCTTAGGTTTTATTTTTATTTCACAGGTAAGTTTGTATTTATTTTAACTAGGTAGACTAGTTAGCAAATAGTTATTAACTATTTACTAGCTATCTAGTTAAAATAAATACAGTTATCTGTAAAATAAAACCTAACCTGCCTTACAATAAAACCCAACATTACAATTAGTGATGTCGTGAACAGTTTGCCGATGTTTTTGATGTTCGATCCGCCCCCTATTCGTCATCATTGAGTAAACTTTGACCCTTTATCTCACAGTCTGTAGACACATTTCAGCCAATCAGCAGCAGACACTCCCTCCCAGACCCTCCCAGCTCCTGGGCAGCAGCCATTTTAGATTCATTCTGATCCTGTACTCTTAGTGAGAGGAGGGATAGTGCTGCTGCTGATTTTATAGGGAAATTGATAGCTAGGCTAGTGTATTCAGTGTCCACTACAGTCCTGAAGGACTCATCTGATTTCTGCTGTAAGGACAGCACCCCAAAAAGCCCTTTTTAGGACTAGAACATCTTTTTTTTTTTTGCCTGTGTAATTTTGCCTGTGAAACATCAGTCTGCTAGTGTAATCTAATTGCAGTTGCCTGCCTGCAGTGCCACCACTCATATCTGTTGTAACAGTAGTGTAAATTTTGTAAACAAAAAACTTTTTTGAATGTGAAACATCAGTCTGCTAGTGTAATCTAATAGCAGTTGCCTGCCTGCCAGCGTGTGTGCCAGGCCCACTTGCCAACTAGTGCCACCACTCATATCTGTTGTAACAGTAGTGTAATTGTTTTTTAAAAAAACTTTTTGGACTGTGAAACATCAGTCTGCTAGTGTAATCTTATTGCAGTTGCCTGCCTGCCAGCGTGTGTGCCAGGCCCACTTGCCAACTAGTGCCACTACTCATATCTGTTGTAACAGTAGTGTAATTTAAAAAAAAAAAAAAACTTTTTTGACTGTGAAACATCAGTCTGTTAGTGTAATCTAATTTCAGTTGCCTGCCTGCCAGCGTGTATGCCAGGCCCACTTGCCAACTAGTGCCACCATTCATATTTGTTATAACAGTAGTGTAAATATTTAAAAAATAAAACTTTTTGACTGTTAAACATCAGTCTGCTAGTGTAATCTTATTGCAGTTGCCTGCCTGCCAGCGTGTGTGCCATGCCCACTTGCCAAGTTAGTGGCACCACTCAAATTTGTTGTAACAGTAGTGTAAATATTAAAAAGAAAACTTTTTTGACTGTGAAACATCAGTCTGCTTTTTTGTGTCAGGCTTACAGCGTATACTGTGCCCATTTGCCCAGTGTCACCACTCATATCTTGTTTAATAGTAGTGTAAGTGTACATTTAAAAAAAATAAACTTTTTGGATTGTGAAACATCAGTCTGCTTTTTTGTGTCAGGCTCACAGCGTATACTGTCACTGTGCCCACTTGCCCAGTGGCACCACTCATATTTTGTTTAATAGTAGTGTAAGTCTACATTTAAAAAAAAAAATGACAGGCAGAGGCAGGCCGCTGTCATGGTTGTGGTGCTGTGATTCCCTTTGGCCATAGAATAATGCCCAGTGTCAGGCCATGTACCATGAACACGAAAAGTTCTTATGAAATAGTTGACTTTATAACACAGGACACCCAATCTTCTACAGCTTCCGCTCGTAACCTTGACGCACCATCCACCTCCAGCTTAGCTTCGGGCACCTCTCAAGTGACCAGTGCCACTCACCCACCTGCCGCTACCACCAACACTAGCACCACAGCCGCTTCACTTGATCTGTCACAGGAGTTATTGACAAATCAGTTGGAAGAAATGAGTGATGTGCAACCATCATTGACAGAGGATGTAGATAACAGTGATATGTCTCAGTCAGGCAGCATTACAGACATGGACATACGGTGTGATGATGATGATGTTGTACCCGCTGCTGCTTCCTTTGTTGATTTGTCAGATACAAGTGAAGCGGTTGATGATGATGCGTCCATGGATGTCACGTGGGTGCCCGCTAGAAGAGAAGAAGAAGAGGGGGAAAGTTCAGATGGGGAGACAGAGAGGAGGAGGAGAAGAGTTGGAAGCAGGGGGAGGTCCTCTCAAGGAGCTAGTGGCACAGTCAGACAGCATGCATCAGCACCCAGGGTCAGCCAGACAGCACGCCAATCAACGCATGTTGTTGCCACCACCAGAATGCCGTCATCGCAGAGCTCAGCAGTGTGGCATTTTTCTAGTGTGTCTGCCTCTGACAACAGCGATGCCATTTGCAACCTGTGCCAAAAGAAACTGAGTCGTGGGAAGTCCAACACCCACCTAGGTACAACTGCTTTGCGAAGGCACATGATCTCACATCACAAACGACGATGGGATAAACACATAAGTAGAAGCAGCACACAAACTCAAAGCCGCCATCCTCCTCCTGGTCCAGCATCTTCAGCCACATCAATCACTGCTGTACTCCTTGCCCCCTCTCAACCATCCGCCACTCCGTCTCTCGCCTTGAGCAGTTCCTGGTCATCTGCCCACACTCAGGTGTCTGTCAAGGACATGTTTGAGCGTAAGAAGCCAATGTCCCAAAATCACCCCCTTGCCCGGCGTCTGACAGCTGGCTTGTCTGAACTCTTAGCCCGCCAGCTTTTACCATACAAGCTGGTGGAGTCTGAGGCATTACACAAATTTGTATCTATTGGGACACAGCAGTGGAAGGTACCCGGCCAAAATTTCTTTGCACAAAAGGCAATCCCCAACCTTTACTCGATTGTGCAAAAGGAAGTAATGGCATGTCTGGCACACAGTGTTGGGGCAAGGGTCCATCTGACCACTGATACCTGGTCTGCAAAGCATGGTCAGGGCAGGTATATCACCTACACTGCGCATTGGGTAAACCTGCTGACGACTGCCACGCATGGAATGCGTGGCTCTGCAGAGGAGTTGGTGACACCGCCATGACTTGCAGGCAGGCCTGCTACCACCTCCTCTACTCCTCCTACTCCATCCTCTTCCATAACCTCCTCGGCTGAGTCCTCTTCTGCTGCTGCGTCTTGCTCCACATCAACGGCACCCCCCCAGCTCCCCAGGAACTATTCCACATCCCGGATACGGCAGTGTCATGCCGTCTTTGGGTTGACTTGCCTGAAAGCAGAGAGTCACATCGGACCAGCAGTCCTGTCCGCCCTGAATGCACAGGTGGATCAGTGGCTGACTCCGCACCAACTGGAGATCAGCAAAGTGGTTTATGACAACGGAAGAAATTTGTTAGCGGCAGTGAATTTGGGCAAGTTGACACATGTGCCTCTTCCATAACCTCCTCAGCTGAGTCCTCTTCTACTGCTGCGTCTTGCTCCACATCAACGGCACCCCCCCAGCTCCCCAGGTACTATTCCACATCCCGGATACGGCAGTGTCATGCCGTCTTGGTGTTGACTTGCCTGAAAGCAGAGAGTCACATCGGACCAGCACTCCTGTCCGCCCTGAATGCACAGGTGGATCAGTGGCTGACTCCGCACCAACTGGAGATCAGCAAAGTGGTTTATGACAACGGAAGAAATTTGTTGGCGGCATTGAATTTGGGCAAGTTGACACATGTGCCGTGCATGGCACATGTGTGTAATCTGATCGTACAACGCTTTGTGCATAAGTACCCAGGCTTACAGGACATCCTGAAGGTGTGTGGCCATTTCAGGCGTTCGTACACGGCCATGGCACACTTTTCAGATATCCAGCGGCAAAACAACAAGCCAGTGAGGCGCTTGATTTGCGACAGCCCGACACGTTGGAATTCAACACTCCTAATGTTCGACCGCCTGCTCCAACAAGAAAAAAACGTTAACGACTATTTGTATGACTGGGGTGCTAGGACAACCTCTGCGGAGCAGGGAATTTTTTCGCCACGTTACTGGACGCTCATGCACAATGCTTGTAGGCTCATGCGTCCTTTTGATGAGGTGACAAACCTAGTCAGTTGCACCGAAGGCACCATTAGCAACATCATACCATTTGTTTTCTTCCTGGAGGGTGCCCTGCAAAGAGTGCTGAATCAGGCTGTAGATGAGCGTGAAGAGGAAGAGTTGTGGTCACCATCACCACCAGAAACAGCCTTATCAGCATCGCTTGCTGGACCTGCGGCAATGCTGGAAGAGGATTGTGAGGAAGAGGAGTCAGAGGAGGAATGTGGCTTTGAGGAGGAGGAGGAAGACCAACCACAACAGGCATCCCAGGGTGCTCGTTGTCACCTATCTGGTACCCGTGGTGTTGTACGTGGCTGGGGGGAAGAACATACCTTCAGTGAGATCACTGAGGACGAGGAACGGGATATGAGTAGCTCGGCATCCAACCTTGTGCTAATGGGGTCTTTCATGCTGTCGTGCCCGTTGAGGGACCCTCGTATAAAAAGGCTGAAGGAGAACAACCTGTACTGGGTGTACTAAACCCCCGGTATAAGCATAAAGTGCCTGAAATGTTACAGAATTACTGCAAGTCGGAAAGGATGCTGCAGTTCCAAAATAAATTAAAAAGTATGCTTTACACAGCGTATAAGGGTAATGCCACAGCACAACGGGAATCTAACAGGGGAAGAGGTGAAAGTAATCCTTCCACGACGGCAAGGACAGGACGCTTTACAGACGTGTTGTTGATGGAGGACATGCAGAGCTTTTTAAGTCCTATGCATCGCCACAGCCCTTCGGGGTCCACCCTCAGAGAACGACTCGACCGACAGGTAGCAGACTACCTTGCCTTAACTGCAGATATCGACACTCTGAGGAGTGATGAACCCCTTGACTACTGTGTGTGCAGGCTTGACCTGTGGCCTGAGCTATCCCAATTTGCGATAGAACTTCTGGCCTGCCCCGCTTCAAGTGTCCTGTCAGAAATGACCTTCAGTGCAACAGGAGGTATTGTCACTGAGAAGAGAAGTCGCCTAGGTCAAAAAAGTTTAGATTACCTCACCTTTATTAAGATCAATGAGGGATGGATCCCGAAGGGACTGACAGTGGGCGATACATTCAACTAAAAAAGGCCTGATGAGATGAGCTGCCTTGGGCTAAAAATGGTCCACACGCTGCTGTATTTTATCTCTGAATGCCGGATGACTTGCGTGACTTATGCGCCACCAACTAGGGTTCAAGCTGCAATGTTTTAGGGCACTTTCTGCCTGGGAAACAAACATCAATCTTTCTGTCCGCTGCTACAGCAGCGGCTTCAACAATACCTAATTTTTCAGTCATGTGTACATGCCTTATTTTTCTGGCCTCTGGTGCTGCACTGTGGCTTCAAAATCCAAACCAAATAAAAGGCACATAACAGGGATTAAACTGATAGGAATAGCACTACTTAAAACACCACTCCTATCTGGTGGCACATTAGATTGCACGCGCAGTGCCCCAAATTTGAAGTAGGAGGTCTGACCAAGCATCTTTTTCCATCTCCCGGTTCCTAAAATCGATGCCATATACACGTCCCCTGATAGGGGATGTAACAGGGATTAAACTGATAAGAATAGAACTACTTAACACACCACTCCTATCTGGTGGCACATTAGATTGCACGCACAGTGCCCCAAATATGAAGTACAAGGACCGACCAAGCATCTTTTTCCATCTCCCAGTACCTAAAATCGATGCCATATAGGGGACGTAACAGGAAATAAACTGATAGGAATAGTACTACTTAACACACCATAAAATAATGCAGAGAGAGGCAATGCAGAGAGAGGAGTCTGAAGAAGAGGAGTCAGAGGAGGAAGGTGGCTTTGAGGAGGTGGAAGACCAAACACAGTAGGCATCCTTTCGGGGACCCTTGGTGTTGTACGTGGCTGGGTGGAGGAAGAGACCTTCAATGACATCAGTGAGGAAGTGAGGACAAGGAACGGGACATGGCTAGCTTGGTATCCAACCTTGTGCAAATGGGAAGTTTGCAGTTGCGCAAATGGACTGTTTGCGGTTGTTTAGGTGATTTATGCCCTTTATTGATTAAAACCAGACTCTGCATCAACTATGTAATTTTCCATGGGAGTTTTGCCATGGATCCCCCTCCGCCATGCCACAGTCCAGGTGTCTGTCCCCTTGAAACAACTTTTCCATCACTATTGTGGCCAGAAAGAGTCCCTGTGGGTTTTAAAATTCGCCTGCCTATTGAAGTCTATGGCAGTTCGCCCGGTTCGCCCGTTCGCGAACACTTGCGGAAGTTCGCGTATGCCGTTCGCGAACAGAAAATTTTATGTTCGCGACATCACTAATTATTAATCATATTGTAGCTATCTTAGGGTTTATTTTATAGGTAAGTATTTAGTTTTAAATAGGATTAATTTATTTAATGATAGTAATATTTTTATATACTGTATGAATATAAATAATATTTAAGTTAGGGGGGTGTTAGGGTTAGACTTAGGTTTTGGGATTATTTCATTCAATATAGTAGCGGCAGTGTAGGGGGGTAGATTAGGGGTTAATAAATGTAATGTAGGTTGCGGAGGGCTCCGGGTGCGGCGGTTTAGGGGTTAAACAATTAATTTATTTGCGGTGGGGTCTGGGATCGGCAAGATAGGGGTTAATAACTTTATGTAGGTGGTGGCGGTATAGGGGGCAGCAGATTAGGGGTTAATAGGTATAATGTAGGTGGCGTTGGGGTCCAGGAGCGGCGGTTTAGGGGTTCATATATTTATTATAGTGGCGGCGGGGTCCGGGAGTGGCGGTTTAGGGGTTAATAACTTTATAATAGTTGCGGCGGGGTCCAGGAGCGGCGGTTTAGGGGGTAATAAGTTTATTTAGGTGCGGGGGGCTCCGGGAGCGGCGGTTTAGGGGGAAAAACAGTATAGTATAGTGTGGATGCTTAGTGACAGGCTAGCAAGAAAGCTGCGAAGAAGCCGATGAGCAGCGAGATCGATGACTGTCAGTTAACAACAGTCCGCTGCTCATCGCTCTGTACTTGGTGCGCAGCTTCTTGTCAGCTTTCTTGATAACTTTGTCGATGGTATTCAGGTCTGCGGCGGTGATATAAGGCGAGCTTAGGCAAGCGTTTTGGGCCGGCGAATGCAGGTAAGTAGACAGCTTGATAACTAGAGGCCTATTTCTTTAAATGTTGATATTAATATGGGTCTGGAATACAATTTTAATAACCACCACTTTGCCTAACCAAAAAAATCTCTGTAACGTCCCATTTTAATAGAGTGGCTTTCAGCTCTTGAAGTAGAAGGTCAGATTCATTTCCATCATAACTTGTGGGTTGTGCATCAAAAACATTTCTCCCATAATAGATGAAAATCTCACAAAATATTTAACCCATAGATAACAATCAAGTAACATTATACTGGATCCTACTCATCACACATGGGTTAATAAACAACATCTCTAAGGATCATCATCAGATACTGAGAAAATGTTTAATATTTAAATCAGGATGGGAGTAACTTAAAGCAAGTGAGCCTGTAGCAAAACAAAAAACATTTGCACAAACGCTGTGGAAGTATTTTACAATAAGAAAAAAATACAAAAAGCTTCTAACCCTTATGAGGAGGCAATGAGTCAATCATATATAGATACACAAAAGAATAGGGCAAATGCTATTGAGAATACAAAAAAAGGAGAGAGGATGGAGAGAGGAAAAGGAAGAAGAAGAAAATAAAACACTCAATTTTACTCCATCACTCAATCATGAAGAAACATCTATCTTCATTGATAAAGGTCAAGAAGAAAATAAAAAAACTCCATTAGATACATAACTACTAAATCCCTATCAATTGGCACACAGAACAGATTAATCAAATTGGACTTGAAGACTATATTCAATAGATAACATAACTTGATGTAGGGTATAATCTAAGGCCTCTCAGTAGTAGTGGGCAGAGCTAGCCTTCATGTATGCCGGTCGCCTGAAAAACCTTTGCCCCTCAAATGCAAGAGGACATTCTGTTGAAATATTAAATGCACATAGATAATTACATCTTTGAGTAGAAAAATATTTGAAATATACTTTTATTGGAAAAATGCTTCTAGTAAAAGTCATTACTGTTGCAGGGGTCGATTTTTGAAAGTGTGAGCGGACATAAGATGTAGCGTATCATGTCCGTCGCACATCGATTAATGCCGACAGCATTGCACAAGCACTTCTTGTGAACTCCTTGTGCAATGCTGCCCCCTGCAGATTCACGGCCAATCGTCCGCTAGCAGGGGTGTCAATCAGCCCGATCATATAGGATCGGGCAGATTGATGTCCGTAGCTTCAAAGCAGGCGGACAAGTTATGGAGCAGAAATCTTTAGACCGCTGCTTTGCAACTGCTGTTTTCATTGAGTCTGAAGGCTTGTGTGGAAACAGGCGCATCAAGCACTATTTGGAGTTTGATAATTCGGCCCCTTAGTGTTAACATTTTTCTCTGCATGTGCATGTGAAGTATAGCTATATATTCTCAGTTCCCCAGCATTTTAAATACTGCAGCTGCTCAGAGTGCCAGTTGAGCTTGTATCAAATCAGCATTTAACAAATTGAGCCATTACCAGATGGTGCAAGCACTTTTGAAACAACTATAGCTTTTATAAGAATAATTTTTGCTAGTTCATGTATATTACAAAAATACTTCTTTTTAAAACTGAAATGCATACATGTGGATTCCAAATTTGGCTGGGATATCTCTTTATGCTCCCATCAATTTCAATCTGAAGGGGAGTCCTTTAATGCAGGCTCTGCAATCTGCCACCCTAAGCATCCTATTCTCTGAGAAGAAGAATCGGGGTTAGCATAGCTATCCCAGTATGATAGAGGTATTTTTTTTGAAAATGAAAGGAATATCCTTTTTTGTTACGAATTTGCATTTGTAAAGTTACAAATGCACATCTCTAGTAGTGATGTCCCGAACTGTTCGCCCGCGAACAGTTCACCGCGAACTTAGCTTGTTCGCGTTCGCCGCTACGGGCGAACATATGCGATGTTCGATCCGCCCCCTATGTGTCATCATTGAGGAAACTTTGACCCTGTATGTCACAGCCGTCTGACACATTAGAGCCAATCAGCATCAGACACTCCCTCACAGACCCTCCCAACTTCTTGGCAGCAGCCATTTTAGACTCATTACGACCTTGCTTTGTTAGTGAGAGGACCTTTTGTGTTGCTACTGCTGACATTATAGGGAAATAGATAGCTAGGCTAGTGTATTTAGTGTCCACTACAGTCCTGAAGGACTCATCTCATCTCTGCTGCAAGGACAGCACCGCAAAAAGCCCTTTTTAGGGCTATAACTTCAGTCGTTTTTTTTTTTTTTTTTTCTTTGTATTTTTATTTGCATTTGCCTGGCTTTCATCCTGTGTGTGAGGCTCACAGCATATGCTGTGATTAGTGTCACCACTGATATCTGCCTAACATTAGTTTAAATTTAAAGGGCCATAATACCCAAATGTTTAAACACTTGAAAGTGATGCAGCATAGCTGTAAAAAGCTGATTAGAAAATATCACCTGAACATCTCTATGTAAAAAAGAAAGATATTTTACCTCAAAAGTTCCTCAGTAGCCACCTCCCATTTTATAGGATTTCTAAGCAGCATTTTAGTGTGTTTGTCCTGGGACATCTGAAGGGACTAGCATCGTGCACTCTCATATTATTTCACCAATCAGGTAAAGGAAGCTTACTATGAAATCTCATGAGAGTTAAGTGAAATCTCATGAGATCACAGTAAGAGTTCATGACCTCAGCACTGCTGATGCTGATTGGCTGCTGTTCATTTCTTCATTTTTTTAAATTTGTTTACCTGCAGCTGGGAGCAGCTGAGTATAACTTTTTACACAGAACATACTCTGCTGAGCAGAGAAAGTTGTGAGGTAAAATATCTTCCTTTTTTACATAGAGATGCTCAGGTGATATTTTCCTGTCAGCTTTTTACAGTTATACTGCATCAGTTTCAAGTGATTTAGCATATGAGTATTATGTCCCTTTAACCAACAAAAATTTGAAATTATTTTGCTAGTATAATTTTTTTTTATTTTCTATCAGGCCTGTGTCTCAGGCTCACACAGCATAAACTGTTGTTCATTGCTCCGTGCCAGCCACCAATCATATCTGCTTATAACATTATTTTAAATTAAAAAAAAAAAAACTTTTAAATAATTTTGCTAGTGTAATCTAATTTCATTTTCTATCAGGCCTGTGTGTTTTCCTGACTTACAGAGCATACTGTGTTTAATTGTTGCCCTCCCTAGTCTATCAGCCAAGACTCACATGTGCTTAACTTTTTTTTAAATTCCAAAAAAAAAAAACTTTTAATCATTTTGCTAGTGTAATCTAATTTTATTTTCTATCAGGCCTTTGTGTATCTGACTTACAGAGCCAACTGTGGTTAATTGCTGCCCTACCAAGGCTAGCAGCCGGCCCACAAATTATATGTGCTTAACCTTTTCCTTTAAATTAAAAAAACCTTCAAATCATTTTGCTATTGTAATCTAATTTTATTTTCTATCAGGCCTGTGTGTTTATCTGACTTACAGAGCCTACTGTGGTTAATTGATGCCCTACCAAGGCTAGCAGCCACGATTCATATGTGCTTAACCTTTTTCTTTAAATTAAAAAAAAAACCTTTAAATCATTTTGCGAGTGTAATCTATTTTTATTTTCTATCAGGCATATGTGTTTTGCTGACTTACAGAGCATACTGTGTTTAATTGCTGCCCTCCCTAGTCTATTAGCCACGACTCATATGTGCTTAAACTTTTTTAAATTCCAAAAAAAAACCTTTAAATTATTTTGCTAGTATAATCTAATTTCATTTTCTATCAGGCCTGTGTCGTTCTCACTTACACAGCATACTGTGGTAAATTGCTGCCCTACCTACCAGCCACGACTCATATCTGCTTTACATTATTTTAAAGTTAAAAAAAAAAAAATTAAATCATTTTGCTAGTGTAATTTAATTTCTTTTTCCATCAGGCCTGTGTGTTTCTGGCTCACATCATATAGTGTGACACAGATTACATTTTTTTTCCACCACTTATATCTGGTGTAACAACATTAGTGTAAATTTTACGTAATTTTTTTTTTACATCAGTCATCTTCTAGTGTTATTTAATTTTAGTTGCCAGGCCAGCCAGGCTGCCATTAGTGCCAGCCTGTGTGTCAGGCTGCCATCATATACAGTGCCTATGTCCATCCTCAGGGCCAGTCCACGACTCCTATCTGGTGTAACATAATATTACATTTTGTAAAAAAAAAAAACTTTTATATCACTCTTCGAGTGTTATTTAATCTTAGTTCACAGGCCAGCCTGCCACCACTAGTGCCAGCCTGTGTGTCAGGCTGCCAGCACATACTCTGCCTAGTTCTATCCTGAGTGCCATTACTCCTATCTGTCGTAACATTTTTGTAACTTTTGTAAAAACAAACTGTTACATTACTCAGCTATTGTTATTTAATTGCAGTTGCCTGCCTGCCAGTGTGTGTGCCAGGCCCACTTGCCAACTAGTTACACCAATCATATTTGTTGTTACATTATTATTAATTATTTAAAATAAAAAACTGTTAGATTGTGAATCATCAGTTTGCTAGTGCCATTGAATTGCAGTTTCCTCCTGCCTGCCAGCGTGTGTGCAGGGCCCACTAGACAACTAGTACCACCAATCATATTTCTTGTAACAGAATTGAATTTTTTTTAAATCATAACTTTTTTGACTGTGAATCTTCAGTCTCCTAGTGCCATTGAATTGCAGTTGCCTGCCTGCCAGCCTGTGTGCCAGGCCAACTTGCCAACTAGTTACACCAAGCATATTTGTTGTAACAGTATTGTTAATATTTAAAATAAAAAAATGTTAGATTGGGAATCATCTGTTTGCTAGTGCCATTGAATTGCAGTTTCCTCCTGCCTGCCAGCGTGTGTGCCAGGCCCACTAGCCAACTAGTGCCACCAATCATATTTCTTGTAACAGTATTGAATTTTTTTTAAATCATAACTTTTTTGACTGTGAATCTTCAGTCTCCTAGTGCCATTGAATTGCAGTTGCCTGCCTTCCAGCCTGTGTGCCAGGCCCACTTGCCAATTAGTTACACCAATCATATTTGTTGTAACAGTATTGTTAATATTTAAAATAAAAAATTGTTAGATTGTGAATCATCAGTTTGCTAGTGCCATTGAATTGCAGTTTCCTGCTGCCTGCCAGCGTGTGTGCCAGGCCCACTAGACAACTAGTGCCACCAATCATATTTCTTGTAACAGTATTGAAAAAATTGTAAATCATAACTTTTTTGACTGTGAATCTTCAGTCTCCTAGTGCCATTGAATTGCAGTTGCCTGCCTGCCAGCCTGTGTGCCAGGCCCACTTGCCAACTAGTTACACCAATCATATTTGTTGTAACAGTATTGTTAATATTTTAAATAAAAAATTGTTAGATTGTGAATCATCAGTTTGCTAGTGCCATTGAATTGCAGTTTCCTCCTGCCTTCCAAGCGTGTGTGCCAGGCCCACTAGCCAACTAGTGCCACCAATCATATTTCTTGTAACAGTCTTTAAAAATTTTTAAATCATAACTTTTTTGACTGTGAATCTTCAGTCTCCTAGTGCCATTGCATTGCAGTTGCCTGCCTGCCAGCCTGTGTGCCAGGCCACTTGCCAACTAGTTACACCAATCATATTTGTTGTAACAGTACAGGTGGCCTTCGTTTTACAATGGTTCAATTTACACCATTTCAGAATAACAACCTTTTTTTCCAGTCATGTGACTGCTATTGAAAAGCATTGAGAAGCAGTGCATTTATTAAAATAGCCAGTAGGTGGAGCTGTCCGCTTGTTTTTCAGCAAAGCCAAGCAAGATGAAATTAATCAGTTTAACCAGACATGAGCTATCGCGCAGATTTCAAAGGAACAAGATCTTCCTGTCTATAAATCAGTCCAGATAGGAATGCATAGAAAGAACTGTTTGCAGAAAAATGCAGGTGAAGTCTGTGTTGTGTGATTTTATTAGGTTTATAATGCTGTTTAGCAAATGTTTTTGTTCATTTAACTTAGTTTAATTATATATTCTGTGTTGTGTAATTATTTTATTAGGTTTATAATGCTGTTTAGCATTTAAAGTCTTAATTTCAAAGCTTTAAAAATAATGTATTAGATGTTACTTATGACAATTTTGAGAGGGGCCTGGAACCTATCTCCCTCACTTCCCATTGACTTACATTATAAACTGGGTTTCAATTTACAACAGTTTCGATTTACAACCATTCCTTCTGGAACCTAACCCCAGTGTAAACTGAGGGCTACCTGTATTGTTAATATTTAAAATAAAAAAATGTTAGATTGTGAATCATCAGTTTGCTAGTGCCATTGATTGCAGTTTCCTCCTGCCTACCAGCATGTGTGCCAGGCCCACTAGACAACTAGTGCCACAATCATATTTCTTGAAACAGTATTGAAAAAATTGTAAATCATAACTTGTTTGACTGTGAATCTTCAGTCTCCTAGTGCCATTGAATTGCAGTTGCCTGCCTGCCAGCCTGTGTGCCAGGCCCACTTGCCAACTAGTTACACCAATCATATTTGTTGTAACAGTATTGTTAATTTAAAAAAAAATAATTTTGGACTAAGAATCATGACTCAGCTAGTTTAATCTAAATGCAGTTGCCTTACTCCCAGCGTGTGTGCCGGACAGGCCAATTTGCCAACTAATGCCAACAATCATATTTGTTGTCACAGTATTTCTAATATTTAAAAAATAAACATTTTTGACTTTGAAACATCAGTCTTTTTTTTGTTGTCAGTCTCACAGCGTATATTGTGCCCACTTGCCCAGTGCCACCACTCATAATTTGTGTAATAGTATTGTAAGTGTCCATTTTTAAAAAAATGACAGGCAGAGGCAGGCCACCCCGAAGGTTCCGTCATGGTCGTGGTGCTGTGATTTCTTTAGACCCTACAAATATGCATATTGCTCAGACACCAGGTGCCAGGGGGGGGGGGGGCGCGGAAAGTTCTGAGGAGGACCTAGTTGAATGGCTAAAACAGGACACCCAATCTTCTACAGCTTCTGCTCCTAGTCCTCCTAACCTTGACACACTATCTACATCCAGCTTTGCTTTGGGCACATCTAAAGTGACCAGTGCCACTCGCTCGCCTGTCGCCACCACCAACACTAGCACCACAGCCGCTTCACTTGATCTGTCACAGGAGTTATTGACACATCAGTTGGAAGAAATGAGTGATGTGCAACCATCATTGACAGAGGATGAAGATAACAGTGATATGTCTCAGTCAGGCAGCATTACAGACATGGATGTACGGTGTGATGATGATGATGATGTTGTACCCGCTGCTGCTTCCTTTCTCTATGTGTCAGATACAAGTAAAGCAGTTGATGATGATGTGTCGGTGGATGTCACGTGGGTGCCTGCTAGAAGAGAAGAAGAGGGGGAAAGTTTAGATGGGGAGATAGAGAGGAGACGAGTTGAAAGCAGGGGGAGGTCGTCGCAAGGAGCTAATGGCACAGTCAGACAGCATGCATCGGCACCGGGGGTCAGCCAGACAGAACATCGACGACTATCAATGCATGCTGTTGCCACCACCAGAATGCCGTCATTGCAGAGCTCAGTAGTGTGGCATTTTTTTTGTGTGTCTGCCTCTGACAACATTGATGCCATTTGCAACCTATGCCAAAAGAAACTGAGTCGTGGGAAATCCAACACCCACCTAGGTACAACTGCTTTGCGAAGGCACATGGTCTCCCATCACAAACGCCGATGGGAAGATCACATGAGCAGAAGCAGCACACAAACTGAAAGCCGCCCTCCTCCTCCTGCTCCAGCATCTTCAGCCACGTCAACCACTGCTGTCCTCCTTGCCCCCTCTCAACCATCCTCCACTGAGTCTCTCTTACGTAGCAGTTCCTGGTCATCTGCCCACAGTCAGGTGTCTGCCAAGGACATGTTTGAGCGTAAGAAGCCAATTTCTTAAAGTCACCCCCTTGCCCGGCGTCTGACAGCTGGCTTGTCAGAACTCTTAGCCCACCAGCTTTAACCATACAAGCTGGTGAAGTCTGATGCTTTCAAAAAATTTGCATCTATTGGGACACCGCAGTGAAAGGTACCTGGCAGAAATTTATTTTCACAAAAGGCAATCCCAAACCTGTACTCTGTTGTGCGAAAGGAAGTAATGGCATATCTGGCACACAGCGTTGGGGCAAGGGTCCATATGACCACGGATAGCTGGTCTGCAAAGCATGGTCAGGGCAGGTATATCACCTACACTGCGCTTTGGGTAAACCTGCTGACATCTGACAAGCATGGAATGCGTGGCTCTGCAGAGGAGTTGGTGACACCACCACGACTTGCAGGCAAGCCTGCTGCTACCTCCTCTACTCCTGCTACTCCATCCTCTTCCATAACCTCTTCCATAACCTCTTCCTCGGCTGAGTCCTCTTATGCTTCAGCGTCTTGCTCCACATCAATTGCACCCCCCCAGCTTTCCAGGTACTATGCCACATCCCGGATACGGCAGTGTCACGCCGTATTGGGGTTGACTTGCCTGAAAGCGGAGAGTCACACCGCACCAGCACTCCTGACCGCCCTGAACGCACAGGTGGATCAGTGGCTGACTCCGCACCAACTGGAGATTGGCAAGGTTGTTTCTCACAATGGAAGTAATTTGGTGGCGGCATTGAAATTGGGCAAGTTGACACATGTGCCGTGCATGGCACATGTGTGTATTCTGATTGTACAACGATTTGTGCATAAGTACCCAGGCTTACAGGATGTCCTGAAGCAGGCCAGGAAGTTGTGTGGCCATTTCAGGCGTTCCTACACGGCCATGGCGCACTTGTTCGATATCCAGCATCGAAACAACCTGCCAGTGAGGCGCTTGATTTATGACAGCCCGACACGGTGGAATTCAACACTCCTAATGTTTGACCGCTTGCTCCAACAAGAAAAAGCTCTTAATGTGTATTTGTATGACTGGGGTGCTAGGACAGCCTCTGGGGAGCTGGGGATTTTTTTGCCAAATTACTGGACGCTCATGCGCAATGCCTGTAGGCTCATGCGTCCTTTTGAGGAGGTGACAAACCTTGTCAGTCGCACCGAAGGCACCATCAGCGACATCATACCATTTGTTTTCCTCCTGGAGCATGCCCTGCGAAGAATGCTGGATCAGGCCGTAGATGAGCGTGAAGAGGAAGAGTTGTGGTGTCCATCACCACCACAAACAGCCTTATCAGCATCGCTTGCTGGACCTGCGGCAACGCAGGAAGAGGATTGTGAGGAAGAGGAGTCAGAGGACGAATGTGGCTTTGAGGAGGAGGAGGAGGAAGACCAAGCACAACAGGCATCCCAGGGTGCTCGTTGTTGTCACCTCTCTGGTACCCGTGGTGTTGTACATGACTGGGGGGAAGAAGATACCCTCAGTGACATCAGTGAGGAGGAGGAACGGGACATGATTAGCTCGCCATCCAACCTTGTGCAAATGGGTTCTTTCATGCTGTCGTGCCTGTTGAGGGACCCTCGTATAAAGAAGCTGAAGGAGAACGACCTGTACTGAGTGTCCACGCTACTAGACCCCGGTATAAGCATAAAGTGCCTGAAATGTTACCAAATTCCCACAAGTCGTAAAGGATGGAGCATTTTAAAATAAATTAAAAACTATGCTTTACACAGCGTATAAGGTTGATGTCACAGCACAACGGGAATGTAACAGGGGAAGAGATGAAAGTAATCCTCCTCCTCCCACGGCGGCAAGGACAGGACGCTTTCCTGACGTCTTGTTGATGGAGGACTTGCGGACCTTTTTAACTCCCATGCATCGCCAGAGCCTTTCGGGATCCAGCCTCTTAGAAAGACTCAACCGACAAGTAGCAGACTACCTAGCATTAACTGCAGATGTCGACACTCTGAGGAGCGATGGACCCCTTGACTACTGGGTGTGCAGGCTTGACCTGTGGCCTGAGCTATCCCAATTTGCAATTGAACTTCTGGCCTGCCCCGCTTCAAGTGTCCTGTCCGAAAGAACCTTCAGTGCAGTAGGAGGTTTTGTCACTGAGAAGAGAAGTCGCCTAGGTCAAAAAAGTCTTGACTATCTCACCTTTATTAAAATGAATGAGGGATGGATCCCGAAGGGACTGACATTGGGCAATATATTTGAGTAAAAAATGCCTGATGATGAGATGATACTGTCTTGGGCTACAACTGGTACACACGCTGGCTTTTTTTTTCTTATAATGCAGGATGACTTGAGTGACTTATCCGCCAACAACTAGTGTTCAAGCCGCAAGCTTTTAGGGCACTTTCTAAATATTTTACAAACATCAATTTTTCTGGCCGCTGCTACAGCAGTGGCTGTAACAATACCCAATTTTTCAGTCATTTGTACATGCCTAATTTTTATGGCCTCTGCTGCTGCTCTGTGGCTACAAAACTCAAAGCAAAAAAAAGGCACATAACAGTGATTAAACTGTTAAGAAAAGTACAACTTAACACACCACTCATATCTGGTGGACCATTAAATTGCATGCTCAGTGCCCCAAATTTGAAGGAGAAGGACCGACCAAGCATCTTTATCCGTCTCTTGGTTTCTCTAAATTATCTCCGGGTTCCATCTATGTCATACCTGTAGTTTATTGTGAAAAAGGGTGGCATATGTGGTGTTTCATGCTGTTGTGCCTGTTGAGGGTCGTGGCCCATGGTATAAAAAGGCTTAAGGAGAACGACCTGTACAGGGTGTCCAAGCACATTTTTTGTTAAATGTTCCCAGTTCCTCTCCATTATCTCCGGGTTCCTCAATCAATACCATACCTGTACTCGATTGTGCAAAAGGATGGCATATGTGGTGTTTCATGCTGTTGTGCCTGTTGAGGTTCGTGGGCCATCTTATTAAAAGGCTGAAGGAGAACAAAGTGTACTGGTTGTCCAAGCATCTTTTTCCATCTCCCAGTTCCTAAAAATTATCTCCGGGTTTCTAAAATCAATGCTGTACCTGTACTCTATTGTTCAAAAGGATGCCATATGTCCTCTTTCCTGCTGTTGTTTTTGTTGAGGGTCCTGGACCCTCTTATAAAAAGGCTGAAGTAGAATGAAGTGTACTTGGTGTCCAATCATTTTTTTGGTTCAATTTCCCGGTTCCAACAAATTATCTCTGGGTTTCTAAAATCAATGCCTTACCAGTACTCTATTGTTCAAAAGGATGCCATATGTCCTCTTTCCTGCTGTTGTTTCTGTTGAGGGTCCTGGACCCTCTTATAAAAAGGCTGAAGGAGAAAGAAGTGTACTGGGTGTCCAAGCATTTTTTTGGTTCAATTTCCCGGATCCAAAAAATGATCTCTGGGTTTCTAAATTCAATGCCTTACCTGTAATCTATTGTTCAAAAGGATGCCATATGTCCTCTTTCCTGCTGTTGTTTCTGTTGAGGGTCCTGGACCCTCTTATAAAAAGGCTGAAGTAGAAAGAAATGTACTGGGTGTCCAATCATTTTTTTTGGTTCAATTTCCCGTTTCCTAAAAATTATCTCTGGGTTTCTAAAATCAATGCTGTACCTGTACTCTATTGTTCAAAAGGATGTCATATGTCCTCTTTCCTTCTCTTGTTTTTTTGAGGGTCCTGGACCCTCTTATAAAAAAGCTGAAGTAGAAAGAAGTGTACTGGGTGTCCAATCATTTTTTTTGTTCAATTTCCCGGTTCCAAAAAATTATCTCCGGGTTTCTAAAATAAATGCCTTACCTGTACTCTATTGTTCAAAAGGATGCCATATGTCCTCTTTCCAGCTGTTTTTTATGTTGAGGGTCCTGGAGCCTCTTATAAAAAGGCCGAAGGAGAAAGAAGTGTACTGGGTGTCCAATCAATGTTTTTTTCTATTTCCGTTTCCTAAAAATGATCTCTGGGTTTCTAAAACCAATGCCTTACCTTTACTCTATTGTTTAAAAGGATGCCATATGTCCTCTTTCCGGCTGTTGTTTCTGTTTAGGGTCCTGAACCCTCTTATAAAAAGGCCGAAGGAGAAAGAAGTGTACTGGGTGTCCAATCAATGTTTTTTTCTATTTCCCGTTTCCTAAAAATTATCTCTGGGTTTCTAAAATCAATGCCTTACCTGTACTCTATTGTTCAAAAGGATGCCATATGTCCTCTTTCCTGCTGTTGTTTCTGATGAGGGTCCGGGACCCTCTTATAAAAAGGCCGAAGGAGAACGACCTGTACTGTACTTGGTGTCCAAGCATGGTTTTTTGTTCAATTTCACGGTTCCTAAAAATTATCTCTGTGTTCCTAAAATCAATGCCATACCTGTACTCTATTGTTCAAAAGGATGGCATATGTGGTGTATCATTCTGTTGTGGCTGTTGAGGGTCGTGGGCCATCGTATAAAACGGCTGAAGGAGAATGACTTGTACTGCCTTGCTGCTCCTTTTAGGCAGGCCAGCTCTTTGCATACATGCCCACAGTTTCTGTAACGGATGCCTCTTTTAGGGAGAGGTGAAGCCATAATGCAAGGTCAGAACCTCTGCCTGCAACGGGTATACTCGATTTTGCGAAAGGAAGTAACGTTAACATGGTTCCCTGACCGCACGTCTTGTTGTTATATTTTGTTGAGGGTAATCATGATGGCCATTTAGACCACCCCCGAGAGGCCTGGAAGTTACAGGGATGAAAGTCCTAAGAATAGTCCTACTTTACACAACCGAGTTAGCCATGGGTCTTAGTCCAAGACCGCATGCCTTTTTTTTTTGTTTGGTGCGGCTAATAATCATGCAGGCCATATAGACCTCCCACCATTCGGTGTTGTAACAGGTATTAAACTAATAAGAACAGTACTACCAAAATAAAGCCAATTAACAGGCTTTCAAGAGCCAAGATTTTATTGTTGTACTTTGTTAGGATAATCATGATGGCCATGTAGACCACCCCCGGCCTGGAGGTTACAGGGATGAAAGTGCTAAGAATAGTACTACTTTACACAACCGAGTTAGCCATGGGTCCCAGTCTAAGACTGCATGTCTTGTTATTTTGTTTGGTGCGGCTAATCATGCAGGCCATATAGACCTCCCACCATTAGGTGTTGTAAACAGATATTAAACTAATAAGAACAGTACTACCAAAATAAAGCCAAATAACGGGCTTTCAAGAGCCAAGGTTTTATTGTTGTACTTTGTTAGGCTAATCATGATGGCCATGTAGACCACCCCCAAGAGGCCTGGAAGTAACAGGGATGAAAGTGCTAAGAATAGTACTACTTTAAACAACCGAGTTAGCCATGGGTCTTAGTCCAAGACCGCATGTCTTTTTTTTTGGTTTGGTGCGGCAAATAATCATGCAGGCCATATAGACCTCCCACCATTCGGTGTTGTAAAAGGTATTAAACTAATAAGAACAGTACTACCAAAATAAAGCCAATTAACAGGCTTTCAAGAGCCAAGGTTTTATTGTACTATGTTAGGCTAAACATGATGGCCATGTAGACCACCTCCGAGAGGCCTGGAAGTAACAGGGATGAAAGTGCTAAGACTAGTATTACTTTAAACAACCGAGTTAGCCATGGGTCTTAGTCCAAGACCGCATGTCTTTTTTTTTGGTTTGGTGCAGCTTATAATCATGCAGGCCACATAGACCTCCCACCATTCGGTGTTGTAACAGGTATTAAACTAATAAGAACAGTTCGACCAAAATAAAGCCAATTAACAGGCTTTCAAGAGCCAAGGTTTTATTGTTGTACTTTGTTAGGATAATTATGATGGCCATGTAGACCACCCCCGAGAGGCCTGGAAGTAACAGGGATGAAAGTGCTAAGAATAGTACTACTGTACACAACCGAGTTAGCCATGGGTCCCAGTCCAAGACCGCATGCCTTTTTTTTTGGTTTGGTGCGGCTAATCATGCAGGCCATATAGACCTTCCATCATTAGGTGTTGTAACAGATATTAAACTAATAAGAACAGTACTACCGAAATAAACCCAATTAACAGGCTTTCAAGAGCCAAGGTTTTATTGTACTATGTTAGGCTATACATGATGGCCATGTAGACCACCCCCGAGAGGCCTGGAACTAACAGGGATGAAAGTGCTAAGAATAGTACTACTTTAAACAACCGAGTTAGCCGTGGGTCTTAGTCCAAGACCGCATGTCTTTTTTTTGGTTTGGTGCGGATAATAATCATGCAGGTCATATAGACCTCCCACCATTCGGTGTTGTAACAGGTATTAAACTAATAAGAACAGTACTACAAAAATAAAGCCAATTAACAGGCTTTCAAGAGCCAAGGTTTTATTGTACTATGTTAGGCTAAACATGATGGCCATGTAGACCACCCCCAAGAGGCCTGGAAGTAACAGGGATGAAAGTGCTAAGAATAGTACTACTTTAAACAACCGAGTTAGCCATGGGTCTTATTCCAAGACCGCATCCCTTTTTTTTTTTTTGGTGCGGCTAATCATGCAGGTCATATAGACCTCCCACCATTCGGTGTTGTAACAGGTATTAAATTAATAAGAACAGTACTACCAAAATACAGCCAATTAATGGGCTTTCGAGAGCCAAGGTTTTATTGTTGTACTTTGTTAGGCTAATCATGATGGCCATATAGACCACCCCCGAGAGGCCTTGAAGTAACAGGGATGAAAGTGCTAAGAATAGTACTACTTTACACAACCGAGTTAGCCATGGGTCTTAGTCCAAGACCGAAAGTCTTTTTTTTTAGTTTGGTGCGGCTAATCATGCAGGCCATATAGACGTCCCACCATTCGGTGTTGTAACAGGTATTAAACTAATAAGAACAGTACTACCAAAATAAAGTCAATTAACAGGCTTTCAAGAGCCAAGGTTTTATTGTACTATGTTAGGCTAAACATGATGGCCATGTAGACCACCTACAAGAGGCCTGGAAGTAACAGGGATGAAAGTGCTAAGAATAGTACTACTTTAAACAACCGAGTTAGCCATGGGTCTTATTCCAAGACCGCATGCCTTTTTTTTTTTTTTGGTGCGGCTAATCATGCAGGTCATATAGACCTCCCACCATTCGGTGTTGTAACAGGTATTAAATTAATAAGAACAGTACTACCAAAATACAGCCAATTAATGGGCTTTCAAGAGCCAAGGTTTTATTGTTGTACTTTGTTAGGCTAATCATGATGGCCATATAGACCACCCCCGAGAGGCCTTGAAGTAACAGGGATGAAAGTGCTAAGAATAGTACTACTTTACACAACCGAGTTAGCCATGGGTCTTAGTCCAAGACCGAAAGTCTTTTTTTTTTTAGTTTGGTGCGGCTAATCATGCAGGCCATATAGACCTCCCACCATTAGGGGTTATATCAGGTATTAAACTAATAAGAACTGTACTACTTAACACAACCGAGTTGCCATGGGTCCCAGACCGCATGTTTTGTTGTTGTACTTTGTTAGGATAATCATGATGGCCATGTAGACCTCCCCCGAGAGGCCTGGAAGTTACAGGGATGAAAGTGCTAAGAATAGTACTACTTTAAACAACCAAGTTAGCCATGGGTCTTAGTCCAAGACCGCATGCCTTTTTTTTTGGTTTGGTGCGGCTAATCATGCAGGCCATATAGACCTCCCACCATTCGGTGTTGTAACAGGTATTAAACTAATAAGAACAGTAATACTTAACACAACCTAGTTACCATGGGTCCCAGATGCCATGTCTTGTTATTATATTTTGTAAGGGTAATCATGCAGGCCATAGAGACCTCCCCCGATAGGGTGAGTAACAGGTATTAAAATGCTAAGAACAGTACTACTTAACACAAACTTACCATGGGTCCCAGAGCTTATGTCTTATTATTATATTTTGTTAGGGTAATCATGCAGGCCATACAGACCTCCCCCGATAGGGTGAGTAACAGGTATTAAAATGCTAAGAACAGTACTACTTAACACAACCTAGTTACCATGGGTCCCAGACCGCATGTCTTGTTATTATATTTTGCAAGGGTAATCATGAAGGCCATATAGACCTCCCCGATAGGGTGAGTAACAGGTATTAAAATGCTAAGAACAGTACTACTTAACACAACCTTACCATGGGTCCCAGAGCATATGTCTTATTATTATATTTTGTTAGGGTAATCATGAAGGCCATATAGACCGCCCCCAATAGGGTTAGTAACAGGTATTAAAATGCTAAGAACAGTACTACTTAAGACAAACTTACCATGGGTCCCAGAGCATATGTCTTATTATTATATTTTGTCAGGTAATCACACAGGCCATATAGACCTCCCCCGATAGGGGGGTAACAGGGATTAAAGTGCTAAGAAAAGTACTAATTAACACAAGCTAGTTACTATGGGTCCCACACCACGTGTCTTGTTGTTATACTTTGTCAGGGCAACCATGCAGGCCATATAGACCTCCCCCGATAGGGGGAGTAACAGAGATTAAAGTGCTTAGAAAAGTACTACTTAACACAGCCTAGTTACCATGGGTCCCAGACTGCGTGTCTTGTTGTTATACTTTGTCATGGTAATAATGCAGGCCATATAGACCTCCCCCGATAGGAGGAGTTATAGGGATGAAAGTGCTAAGAATAGTACTACTGTAAACAACCTAGTTACCATGGGTCCCAGACCGCATGTTTAATTATTATACTTTGTCAGGGTAGTTATATATTTAACAAATCTATCTATTTCTCTTCTATCGATTCTATCTAACTATCAATCTATGTATTTCTATCTATCCTTTCTATCTATCTTCTGTCCAGACTGTTTTGAGACAGTGACTTGCGTTTTGGACAAATTTGAAGTAGGAGGACAGACCAATCACAGGGATTAAACTGCAAAGAATAGTAATACTTAAGAAAACCTAGTTATACCAGTACCACCATGGGTCCCAGACCGCATGTTTTGTTGTTATACTTTGTCAGGGTAATCATGCAGGCCATATAGACCTCCCTTGATAGGGGAAGTAACAGGGATTAAAGTGCAAAGAATAGTACAACTTAACAAAACCTAGTTAACATTAACAGTGGTTCCCAGACTACATGTCTTGTTATTTGATTTTGCCAGGATAATCAGGCACGCCATATAGACCTCCCCCAATAGGAGGAGTAACAGGGATTAAAGTGCTAGTTACCATGGGTCCATGACTGCATGTTTTGTTATTATACTTTGTCAGGGTAATCATGCAGGCCATATAGACCTCCCTTGATAGGGGGAGTAACAAGGATTACAGTTCTAAGAATAGTACTACATAACACAACCTAGTTACCATGGGTCCCGGACCATATGTTTTGTTGTTATACTTTGTCAGGGTAATCATGCAGGCCATATAGAACTCCACCGAAAGGGGGAGTAAGAGGGATTAAAGTGCTAAGAAAAGTTTTATTTAACACAACCTAATTACCATGGGTCTCAGACCGCGTGTCTTGTTGTTATACTTTGTCATGGTAATCATGCAGGCCATATAGACCTCCACCGATAGGAGGAGTTACAGGGATGAAAGTGCTAAGAATAGTACTACTTAACAAAACCTAGTTACCATGGATCCCAGACCGCATGTTTAATTATTATACTTTGTCAGGGTAATTATATATCTAACAAATCTATCTATTTATCTTCTATCGATTCTAACTATCAATCTATATATATCTATCCTTAAGGGATAGACCTCCTATTACGTCCTACGTTCTACTAATAAAATAAAAACACAACACAACTGCTTGGGGAAAAGACCGGTCACGGTCGCGTTTATTAAATAAACCAAATTTAATTCTGCCTAAATTAGCCAATACTTAGGCAGCAAATTTCAACCTCTGAATGAACTTGTAACAAGTTCATTCCAGTTGGTGGCGGCATCTTCTTCTAACTAGCTAACCCCTACTGATTGCCGGTCAAGGCCCCTCCGATGTCTGCAGCGTGGCACAGGGTTGCGCACGCTCATTGGTACAGCGAGAGAGATTCGTTACGAAGAGCTCTTCGGCCTGCAGCTCTTTAAAGGGAGAGGAACCCCTAAGCCGGCACTTAGTGGGCGACACCTCCCCCTGTGTTCGGGCCGTCACTCTGCTCTCTCTGTACCCGCTCCCAGGGCCTTGACCGACCGCCAGCTAGGGCACCATTCTACCAACCCGGTAAGGCGTCCCCTCCCAACGAGTCATCCAACACGTGTGAGAGAGGTGGTTGACTATCTTAAAACCTCGGGCTTATGGGGCTGGTTCAACTAAACCTACCCCCGCCGAGGGCAGACTTACCCATAACCTAACTGCCGCCACATACCTTCATCCAGGGTCGGGCGGGCGGGGAAATTTCTCGTCGAAGTCTGGAGGCAGGAAGAGGCCGGATCCACTGGAGCAGGACCCTATAAAGGCAAGAGGTACACCCGCCCACCCACTTGCAACATTGTAGCATACACACACTCTAGAAACCTCCAGACTTCAAGTCAGCTATCCCTTAATTTTGCTACAGGCCCACTAGAGGGCCCTCCACTTCCATAAGGGATAGACCTCCTATTACGTCCTACGTTCTACTAATAAAATAAAAACACAACACAACTGCTTGGGGAAAAGACCGGTCACGGTCGCGTTTATTAAATAAACCAAATTTAATTCTGCCTAAATTAGCCAATACTTAGGCAGCAAATTTCAACCTCTGAATGAACTTGTAACAAGTTCATTCCAGTTGGTGGCGGCATCTTCTTCTAACTAGCTAACCCCTACTGATTGCCGGTCAAGGCCCCTCCGATGTCTGCAGCGTGGCACAGGGTTGCGCACGCTCATTGGTACAGCGAGAGAGATTCGTTACGAAGAGCTCTTCGGCCTGCAGCTCTTTAAAGGGAGAGGAACCCCTAAGCCGGCACTTAGTGGGCGACACCTCCCCCTGTGTTCGGGCCGTCACTCTGCTCTCTCTGTACCCGCTCCCAGGGCCTTGACCGACCGCCACAAGAGAACATCAACTCTCGCCGCCACCCTTAACCAACATAGCCCTTAAATAACATCAACCATATAAAACCAGAACAATTATACAAAAATTTTTTTTTTTTTTTTTTTAAATATAACCACGGTCAGATACCAACCATAGCCTGAACTTCAACTAAATTAACTATTGAAATTGCCAACTTCCAATTTAAATAACCAATGAGATGGCTTTCTTAATGTCAGCCAGAAAAATGTCCAACCCAGCGTCCGCCAGGTGAACCCCATCAGGTCGGTAAAGGGCCTTCTTGTCGGCCGTGATAGTGTCATGTCTGATGACAAAACCTCCAACGGCCGTGACCGCTCTTCCCACTTCCCTGTTTACTTTCTTGCGGACGTTATACGCTGCCCTCTGCGTGACGATGTGACGCCACCGCAGCCGTGCAACCACGTTAGACCATCCAATCCGCACGTCCTTGAGCCACGTGCACACCCACTTTATGTCCGCAATCATAATCTGTATCAAATCCAACACTGGGATGGATCCCAGGTCATTACCCCCCAAATGCACAACAATCACTTGAGGCTTTCCCCACCTCCTATGCGCATCCTGTAACAATGAGGGAAGTTCTCTCCAATTTAAACCCCTGCGGCCGAGCCAGCGGATGTTAGCCCTGGAAGTCGCCACTCCTAGCTGCTGCCCGCCCGGGGATTGATGCGCCCTGATAGCCGCCCAGTGGATAAAGGAATGCCCAATAATCCACACGCGCACTGGGGTCCTTACTTTACCTAAAACAACATGGATGGGGACAATGAAATGCTGCCATATGACCACAGTAGGCATCCCCTGCCTCCCCCCCCTCCCGGCCGAGGAGGTGACAGAGAGGACCGCCCAACCCCGCCCCCGAGCACTAGTCTTTCAGAGGGCGGATGTAGCCCCTATAGCGCTCTGACTTCCACCGCCCCAGTTTCTTAATGACCGCCTTAGATGACCCACTAGCCGCTGCGCAAGTCGCCGCCCCGATCCGAAACGAATGCGGGGCGATCTTAGAGGGATCTAATCCCGCTGCCGCTGCCACCTTGGCTAGCACTCTACGGAACTGGAATGCCGAAAGTGAGCTACCGTCCTCGTGGACGAGAAACTGATGCGCTCCCTCCGGGCGAATGCGGCAATACTCCGCCACGCTCCGCACCGGACAGCAGTCCTGGAATTCGTTTCTGGCTAAAGGTAACCACACCCCCTTTCCCTCTTGATCCGTCTTGGATCGTGGGATGAGCAGAAGGACACCGTCTACAGAGGACCTCACATGCTCCATTTTAATACCGCCCCCTTCAGCCTTTGTAGAAGCGGAAACGACTTCCCCTATTCTGAGTGCCCCTGCGAACGCCAGCGCGAAAGCCGCCCGAAACAAACATGCCTCGTAGGGGGAGCGGCATACGACCCCCAGCTTGCCTACCATCAACCGCAATCTATCAGACGTGATTGGTTCCCTCTGATCCTTGAGAGGTGGGGCCAGCCGACCCCACCCCTTCAAGATCTGCCTTACTAAGAAAGCACTAGTGTAATCTGCCAGGCCCAAGGCTTTGTTGAAAAACGACAAAGCCGCTAACCTGCTGAGAGTTGACAACCTCGACACACCCTCTAGCTTTAGACACGCCAACCATTCTAAAACGTGTACCTGAGACGCCTGATGGACTGAGAAACCCTTCTGTTCACTGAAGCGCTCCCACGCCTTCCAGTGCGACATGTACGTCGCCCACGTCTTAGGAGCGAGCGACGCCCTGATTAGGGGGAGAACGGTCTCCCAACCTCTGCCAGCTGCCAAAGAAAAGGAGGGCATGTTAGACCCTCCGCCGCTGCCCTCGGGGCCACCCTCCTGAACTGATCCCATTGAAATCTAGATAATGCATCAGCTATAACATTGCTAACCCCTGGCACGTGCCGAGCAGTGAAGCGAACATTAAGCTGCAAGCACCGCAAGACCAGGTGTCGCAGGTAGGTTACCACTACCGGCGAAGCTGCAGACAATCTGTTAATGGCGTACACCACGCTCATGTTGTCTGACCAGAATATTACTGACCGATTGGCCAGTCTCTCCCCCCACAGCTCGACTGCAACGACTATGGGGAAAAGTTCCAGCAGTGCTAAATTACGCGTGAGACCTGAGACAAACCAATTCCCTGGCCAAGCTTCCGCGCTCCAATCCCCGTCCAGATATGCGCCATAGCCAAACCCCCCAGCTGCATCCGTAAACAGGTGCAGGGATTGGTTAGAGATGGGCCCAGCCCTCCAAAGGCATACCCCGTTAAAATGGACCAGGAACTTCTCCCAAATTCTTAGGTCGTCCCTCATCTGGTCCGTCACCCGGCGTCTGTGCCTGAACCCCCGCGGCCCTTTCAATTGGGCCTCCAGCCTGCGATTGAAGACCCTCCCCATGGGAATGGCCCTGCCTGCGAAGTTAAGGAGGCCCAATAGCGATTGCAGCTCCTTGATGGAGATGTACTCCGCGCGGCACGCCGATTGAACCGCCTCCAGGAGGCGGTCGACTTTATCCTTCGGGAGCCTGCATAGGGATTCTACTGTGTCTATCTCTATGCCCAGGAATGTCAGGCAGGTGCATGGGCCCTGGGTTTTTTCTCCCGCAAGAGGGACCCCAAAATCGGTCGTAACCTCCTGCATTACCCTCATCAACCTGGCACACTCGTCGCTACCGGCCCCCCCTACCAGCAAGAAATCATCTAGGTAGTGGGCCACAGCCCCGCCCCCGGATGCCTCTTGTACCACCCAGTGTAAGAAGGAGCTGAAGCACTCAAACAGGGCGCACGACAATGAGCAGCCCATGGGCAGGCACCTGTCAATGAAGAATTCGCCTTCGAACTTCATACCCATCAACCTGAAGGAAGAAGGATGAAGCGGGAGCAAGCGGAAAGCCGACTCGATGTCCAGCTTAGCCATTAGCGCCCACCGACCCCGTGACCGCACCACCTCCAGTGCATCATCGAAAGATTGGTAGTGCACCGAGCTGAGGTCTGGGTCAATTGCGTCGTTCACTGACGCCCCTTTGGGAAACGAAAGGTGATGGATAAGCCTAAACTTACCCTGCTCTCTCTTGGGCACCACCCCCAAGGGAGAAACCACCAGATCCGGCAGAGGCCGCTCTCTGAACGGCCCAACTACCCTCCCCAGCCTCAACTCCTTCGCCAGCTTTTCCCTCACCACGTGGGGGAATTCGGAAGCCGACTTCAAATTGCGGTGTATGCATGACCCTGTTACCGGGGTATTAACTGGAATCCTAAAACCCTCTCTTAACCCTGACGATAGGAGCACCGCCGCCTCCCCATCAGGGTATAGCGCCAACCAAGGCGCCATCCTCTCAATTTGAAGTGGAGTTGGGGCCCTTGACCCCAGCCCCCCCTCTACTACTCTGGAAGGGTGCGCTAGCGTCCCTCCTTTTCGCGCACTCAGACCCTGGGTGTGGTCCGCTGCAAAATTTGCAGATGTGACGAAAGGAGCAATTCGCTCCCCTGTCACACTGCTTGTCCTGGAATTTCCAGCACTCCCTCCCGCGTCTCTTCTGGCGGGGTAAGGACCGCTGGGCTCCAGGCCTAGCCACCGCCGGTGGCGAGGTGGACCTCTCGCGCCCCAATTTGGACCACAGGTGCATATCCTGCGTCCCAAAATGCAATATAGGATTGCCGACCATTTTCTTGCGGAATGCTACATCGTAGTCCCGCCATGCGCCTTCTTTAAATCTCTTGTAAATATCGCCAATAGTGTCTTGATATTTAAAGAGGTTATGCCCCTGAGTCGGCCACCTATCCACGTAGCAAGACGCCAATATCCTATAACCTGCTTGCCACTCCTCGTACGTCTCCTGACGCCGCACCTTTTTGGGGCCGGAGCCATCGGCCGCCCTCTCCTTGGCCCTGCAAGCTTCTGGAGAGAGCTCGTAGATATTCACATATCTACCTTCCTGTATCTTTTTGATAACTTTCGCTTTGAGGTGCCCATATAGCGAGTGGACAAGACACGGGTAAGAGTCCCCGTGCACCGCCACTTTCCGAGGAGCTACCTGGCCTGCGGCTACTACCGCCGCCTCCGCAACCTGGGTTGCAGAGTTGCCCTCAACTACGCCCTGTGCGCCTGCTTTCGCCTGAACCTGAGCTGCCACTAACTTCTTTATCATCCTGAACATCTGCTGCTGTCCCTTTCCCACTAAACCCAGCCCTGCCTCACTATCAGAGCCAGAGTCACTAGCGGAAGAACCCATGTTCGTGTGTGTGATGTCAGTGATGTTACACTCACCGGCCTGTGGTAGCGTCAGCGATGCGCCCTCCGATGATGGAAGCTGCATTGTACTAGAAGGTGTTGATGGACCAGCAACTGCTGTGGATGTAGAAGACCCCCCAACGGCTCCAGAAGCTGCCATCTGACTACTTGTGCCAGCTTGCATCCTGCGTTCCTCAACCGTAGGGACCTGTGAAGAAAAAGCAGACTGGGGAGTACTCTGAGCGGCAATGAGGGCCCCAGATGGGGAACAGCCCTCCCTTTCGCCTACCCTTGCCCTCTCATGCACCCCCAATGCAGACGCCACAGCTCTCCTAATCAGGTCCTCCTGAGCCCCCAGCGCCTGACTCACACACTCTCTCACTTCCCGCTGCACAGTCGCAGCAATTTGTGTGCCATCCATGCTTACAATCACACCCCTTGCTTGGCTCTGCTGCCCATTCGCTGATTCACTGAACCCACTTGATCCCTGGCCATTCCTATTAGTCTCCGGCCTTGATGCCAAATTCTGACCCCTGCCAGCATCTAGCCTGTCCTCTGCTTGTTGCCTGATGCTCATGAGGCCCCTGCCCTGAGAGGTACCGGCGTCATTTGCGCCCCCATTCTGCCCTCTGTTCCTGTTCATACCCTGGCTGGGCCCTGGCCTTACCGCCTCCCTAGCCACAATGATGTCGGCGTCATGTGCGCCTATACCCCTCAGTCCAGATAACTCAGCTGCCCCAGCCTGCCTAAAAGGTTGCTGACCAGACCCTTGAGCTAAATTAACCCCTGCCTGAGTGGACCCCCCTTGAATGCTGGGTATCGATTGCTGCCCTGGGCCCTGTGCCCGATTGACCACTACTGCACTGACCCCTGCGGTGACGTCATCTGCGCCCCCGCTTATGGCACCTCTCCGGTCTGCTTGCTCCTGCCTCATGCCCCCTTCTTGCTGAACTGCCGAGCCCTCACCCGCCCCCCCGCCCCCTGCGACCGTCGTCGCCACCCGGAGTCTCCCCAACTTACGTGGAGCTACTCCGGTCGGCGTCCCCGGTCTCGAAGCAGGGCGGCGTCTGGCTCGCGTGCGACCGCGCTCCTCACCCACAGAAGATCCGTCAGAAGGGGAGGAGTCGCGTCGCGCGTCACGTGCGGGGGCGTGGCCACGCCCCGCCGACGTAGAAGGCCCAACGCTCGCTTGGCCTGGCAAGCCACCGCTACCACCGGACCCCCCAGCCACATCCCGCCCCTGCAGCGCATCGCCCGGCCCCATGGCAGAAGCCAGGGATTGCGCAAGGGACAGGACGGCGGCTAGAGCACCCGGCGGGAGCGCCGGAACCTGCTGCAGCCATGCTGCCACCTCACTCTCCCTAGTGGACACAGTCCCCTCGCCTGTTAGAGCCCTAGCAGAGGCCTGGGCTAATGAATTGCTAACCCCTCCCTGCGCAGCCCTAGACTCACTCCCCCCGGCCCTAGTGCCAGCCCTTGCCCCACACCTGCTCTTAGGGGGAAAACTCAACTCCCTTCTAGCAGCCTGCTTAGCAGCAATAGTGGGCCTATTGGATGCCCTAATCTGGGGGGTAGGGGGTACCACATTTTCAGGATCTGATGTTCCTTTTTCTCCTCCAGGTCCCTTCCTCCTAGAAGGCTCAACTACACCATCCCTGTATCTCCTGGGAGGCAAAGAAGTTCGCCTAGAACGCTTCATGACAGCTGAGGCCTAAGTGGAAGAAGACCAGCTCTGCAGAAATTTCTCGTCGAAGTCTGGAGGCAGGAAGAGGCCGGATCCACTGGAGCAGGACCCTATAAAGGCAAGAGGTACACCCGCCCACCCACTTGCAACATTGTAGCATACACACACTCTAGAAACCTCCAGACTTCAAGTCAGCTATCCCTTAATTTTGCTACAGGCCCACTAGAGGGCCCTCCACTTCCAATCTATCTATCTTGTGTCCTGACCGTTTTGAGACAGCCACTTGTGTTTTTGACAAATTTGAAGTAGGAGGACAGACCAATCATCTTCTTCCATCTCCCGGTTCCAAAATGCAGGCCATATAGACCTCCCCCGATAGGGGGAGTAAAAGGTTGTAGTAAACTGCTAAGAATAGTACTACTTAACACACCACGGGTCACAGACCGCATGTCTTATTGTTAAACTCTGTCAGGGAAATTATATATATTTCAAATCTATCTATTTATCTATCAAATTGATCGAACTATCAAACGTATCTATCAAATGTATATTGCATCTATTGATCGATGTAATTCTTATCTATAGAATGTATATTACATCTTTTGGTTGATGTAATTCGTATCTATCAAATGTATATTGCATCTTTGGATCGATAACATTCGTATCTATCAAATGGATATTGCATCTATTGATCAATGTAATTCGTATATATCAAATGTATATTGCATCTATTGATCTATTTAATTTGTATCGATCATATGTATATTGCATCGATTGAGCTATGTAATCTATGTATCTATCTATCAAATCTATCTATCTTGTGGTTGTGCAAATGGACTGTTTGTGGTTGTTTGCGGTGCGTTACACTTGGAGTTTGCTCTGTCACTGTGAAGCGGCCGTAACACTTACACTACCTGATAGATACGACATGATAACTGATGTTTAAAAGCACGTTATTGCAAACAATTTGGGAATGTTAGGTGATTTAGGCCCTTTATGGGCTAAAAGCAGACTCTGCATCAACTATGTAATTTTCCATGGGAGATTTTACATGGATCCCCCTCCAGCATGCCACAGTCCCAGTGTTAGTCCCCTTTAAACAACTTTTCCATCACTATTGTGGCCAGAAAGAGTCCTTGTAGGTTTTAAAGTTCGCCTGCCTATTGAAGTCAATGGCGGATCGAGTGGTTTGCCGGTTCGCAAACAATACCGGAAGTTCGAGTCTGCCGTTCGTGAACCAAAATTTTTAAGTTCGCGACATCACTAATCTCTAGTATACATACATACACATACTGTACATATGTCCAAATACATATGCAGACATACATACACATTTTTACATTTACAAAAACATACAGACGCATACATACATATGTACAAATACATACAAACTGCAAAATATGTACATATATATATATATATATATATATATACTGTATATATATATATATATATACAAACATACGGCTAGATTTAGAGTTCTGCGGCCAAAGGGGTGCGTTAGCTACGCGTGCTTTCTTTTCCCCCGCACCTTTTAAATACCGCTGGTATTTAGAGTTCACAGAATGGCTGCGTTTTCAGTGCGTTAGGCTCCAAAAAGGGAGCGTAGAGCATAATTTAACGCCACTGCAACTCTCGATACCAGCGGTGCTTACGGAAGCAGTCAGCTTCAAAAACGTGCTCGTGCACGATTCCCCCATAGAAAACAATGGGGCTGTTTGAGCTGAAAAAAAACCTAACACCTGCAAAAAAGCAGCGTTCAGCTCTTAACGCAGCCCCATTGTTTTCTATGGGGAAACACTTCCTACGTCTGCACCTAACACTCTAACATGAACCCCGAGTCTAAACACCCCTAACCTTACACTTATTAACCCCTAATCTGCCGCCCCCGCTATCGCTGACCCCTGCATATTATTATTAACCCCTAATCTGCCGCTCCGTATACCGCCGCAACATACATTATAGTTATGTACCCCTAATCTGCTGCCCCTAATACCGCCGACCCCTATATTATATTTATTAACCCCTAATCTGCCCCCCACAACGTCGCCGCCAGCTACCTACAAAAATTAACCCCTAATCTGCCGATCGGAGCTCACCGCTACTATAATAAATGTATTAACCCCTAAAGCTAAGTCTAACCCTAACACTAACACCCCCCTAAGTTAAATATAATTTTTATCTAACAAAATAAATTAACTATTATTAAATAAATTATTCCTATTTAAAGCTAAATACTTACCTGTAAAATAAACCCTAATATAGCTACAATATAAATTATAATTATATTGTAGCTATTTTAGGATTCATATTTATTTTACAGGCAACTTTGTATTCATTTTAACCAGGTACAATAGTTATTAAATAGTTAATAACTATTTAATAGCTACCTAGTTAAAATAATTACAAAGTTACCTGTAAAATAAATCCTAACCTAAGTTACAATTAAACCTAACACTACACTATCAATAAATAAATTAAATAAACTACCTACAATTACCTACAATTAAACCTAACACTACACTATCAATAAATTAATTAAATAAAATACCTACAAATAAATACAATTAAATAAACTAACTAAAGTACAAAAAAATAAAAAAAGCTAAGTTACAAAAAATAAAAAAATATTTACAAACATTAGAAAAATATTACAACAATTTTAAACTAATTACACCTACTCTAAGCCCCCTAATAAAATAACAAAGACCCCCAAAATAAAAAAATGCCCTACCCTATTCTAAATTAAAAAAGTTCAAAGCTCTTTTACCTTACCAGCCCTGAAAAGGGCCATTTGTGGGGCATGCCCCAAAGAATTCAGCTCTTTTGCCTGTAAAAAAAAACATACAATACCCCCCAACCCCAACATTACAACCCACCACCCACATACCCCTAATCTAACCCAAACCCCCTTTAAATAAACCTAACACTAAGCCCCTGAAGATCTTCCTACCTTATCTTCACCATGCCAGGTTCACGGATCCGTCCTCGGACGTCTTGATCCAAGCCTCGGAAGTGTTGATCCAAGCCCAAGCGGGGGCTGAAGAGTGACGTCCATCCTCCGGCTGAAGTCTTGATCCAAGCGGGCAGAAGAGGACATCCGGACCAGCAAACATCTTCTTCCAAGCCGCATCTTCTATGTTCTTCAATCCGATGACGACCGGCTGATCTTCAAGACCTCCAGCGCAGATCCATCCATCTTCACCGACGACTTCCCGACGAATGACAGTTCCTTTAAGGGACGTCATCCAAGATGGCGTCCCTCGAATTCCGATTGGCTGATAGGATTCTATTGGCTGTTCCGATCAGCCAATAGAATGCGAGCTCAATCTCATTGGCTGATTGGATCAGCCAATCGGAATGAACTTGATTCTGATTGGCTGATTCCATCAGCCAATCAGAATTTTCCTACCTTAATTCCGATTGGCTGAGCTGATTCCATCAGCCAATCAGAATTTTCCTACCTTAATTCTGATTGGCTGATAGAATCCTATCAGCCAATCGGAATTTGAGTGACGCCATCTTGGATGACGTCCCTTAAAGGAACTGTCATTCGTCGGGAAGTCGTCGGTGAAGATGGATGGATCCGCGCTGGAGGTCTTGAAGATCAGCCGGTCGTCATCGTATTGAAGAACATAGAAGATGCGGCTTGGAAGAAGATGTTTGCCGGTCCGGATGTCCTCTTCTGCCCGCTTGGATCAAGACTTCAGCCGGAGGATGGACGTCACTCTTCAGCCCCCGCTTGGGCTTGGATCAACACTTCCGAGGCTTGGATCAAGAATTCCGAGGACGGATCGGTGAACCTGGCATGGTGAAGATAAGGTAGGAAGATCTTCAGGGGCTTAGTGTTAGGTTTATTTAAGGGGGGTTTGGGTTAGATTAGGGGTATGTGGGTGGTGGTTGTAATGTTGGGGGGGGTATTGTATGTTTTTTTTTTAAAGGCAAAATAGCTGAATTCTTTGGTGCATGCCCCGCAAATGGCCCTTTTCAGGGCTGGCAAGGTAAAAGAGCTTTGAACTTTTTTAATTTAGAATAGGGTAGGGCATTTTTTTATTTTGGGGGTCTTTGTTATTTTATTAGGAGGCTTAGAGTAGGTGTAATTAGTTTAAAATTGTAATATTTTTCTAATGTTTGTAAATATTTTTTTTATTTTTTGTAACTTAGTTCTTTTTTATTTTTTGTACTTTATTTAGTTTATTTAATTGTAGTTATTTATAGGTATTGTATTTAATTAATTTATTGATAGTGTAGTGTTAGGTTTAATTGTAGGTAATTGTAGGAAGTTTATTTAATTTATTTATTGATAGTGTAGTGTTAGGTTTAATTGTAACTTAGGTTAGGATTTATTTTACAGGTAATTTTGTAATTATTTTAACTAGGTAACTATTAAATAGTTATTAACTATTTAATAGCTATTGTACCTGGTTAAAATAATTACAAAGTTGCCTGTAAAATAAATATTAAACCTAAAATAGCTACAATATAATTATAATTTACAGGTAAGTATTTAGTTTTAAATATGATTAATTTATTTAATAAGAGTTAATTTATTTCGTTAGATAAAAATTATATTTAAGTTAGGGGGGTGTTAGTGTTAGGGTTAGACTTAGCTTTAGGGGTTAAAAAATTTATTAGAATAGCGGTGAGCTCCGGTCGGCAGATTAGGGGTTAATGTTTGAAGTTAGGTGTCGGCGATGTTAGGGAGGGCAGATTAGGGGTTAATACTATTTATTATAGGGTTATTGAGGCGAGAGTGAGGCGGATTAGGGGTTAATACATTTATTATAGTAGCGATGCAGTCCGCTCGGCAGATTAGGGGTTAATAAGTATAGGTAGGTGGCGGGGACGTTGGGGGGGCATATTAGGGGTTAATTAATATAATGTTGGGGTCGGCGGTATTAGGGGTACATAGGGATAATTTAGCTGGCGGCGGTGTACGGAGCGGCAGATTAAGGGTTAAAAAATTTAATAGAGTGGCGGCGATGTGGGGGGACCTCAGTTTAGGGGTACATAGGTAGTTTATGGGTGTTAGTGTACTTTAGAGCACAGTAGTTAAGAGCTTTATAAACCGGCGTTAGCCCATAAAGCTCTTAACTACTGTTTTTTTTCTGCGGCTGGAGATTTGTCGTTAGATTTCTAACGCTCACTTCAGCCACGACTCTAAATACCGGCATTAGAAAGATCCCATTGAAAAGATAGGATACGCAAATGGCGTAGGGGGATCTGCGGTATGGAAAAGTCGCGGCTGTAAAGTGAGCGTTAGACTCCAAATACCAGAGGGCGGTAAAAACCAGCGTTAGGACCCTCTAACGCTGGTTTTGACGGCTACTGCCCAACTCTAAATCTAGCCGATAGAGAGGTGAGAAATCACAGGAACGATCAACTGACTCAATACAGTTTTTAGCCTGTTCTACGGCGATTTACCACCTAGGTGCAGATTTTTAGCCCAGTAATGCTTTTCACAGAATAGAACTTTCCTGTAGAATGTCAGTCTGATCCCACCTATTACAGTAAGTCCAGCACCAAAATACCAGGCAATTCCTATCTGAACAAGGAACACAGCAACCCCAGACGATCGTTTCAGTCTTCATTAGGCCTTGTCAGTGAGGTGTAGCCCTATTCCTCTAAGCACACTGAGCAAGGAGTCCACGTCTGGTTGCCCCTTTTTCCCATAGGGAGACTAAATACATACAGAGAGAAGTGCACTCACAGGAACAAACAACTGGCTCAATACCATTTTTAGCCTGTTCTATGGTGATTTACCACCTGAGTGCAGCTTTTTAGCCCAGTAAAGGAAGCCCTGGATGGCACCTATGCAGGGGATGGGCATTTGACCCCTGTGTAGGTGGGACAGAGCCAAGTTTTGGGGGTGGCTAAGAGGTGGTGGGGAGGGGCCGGAGGCAGCCGGTATAAGGAAGGGGTGATCCCTGAAAAGAGCGCCAAACTTTTGGAGCAGAGGGTAAGTGTGGAAGAAAGCTAGCTTTGTTGCACACGTACCTTCTGCAGCATGGCGACTCGGGACGTTTTAGCTGCAGTGGAAGCCCTGGCCCAAGCCAGGGATGCAGATTGGGTCATGGAGCAGCTCCAGAAGGCAGGGGCTGCTCCGACGGCAGTAGCTGAGACTGAGAGGAGCGGGACGTCACAGCCTCCTAGGGGTCGGCCGGTGAGGAGGGCCAGACCACCTGAGAGGCTCAGCCCGGAGCTGGGTGGCGGAAGCGCAGCAAGAGGCAGAAGCCTGCACAGCAGAAGCTCCAGAGGGACGTCGCCAGGTGGACCGAACTGACGGGGTAGCAGGATTTCGATGCCGGTTGGGTCCACAAGAAGGCCTGGGCTGGTGCAGGTGGCGGTAGGAGCAGCAGATGGTGGATCGGGTGGTGTCATGGCCCGCGGAGGCAAACAGAAGAAGAAGGCGGGGTCGATGACGGTGACGTTCGGCGAGGATGGAGGTAAGAGGAAGGAGAGAGAGGAGGGGCTCAGGCGCAAGTGTGGAGGCGGTGCCGGGGGCTATGTAGAGGCCAGGAGGCCTAAGAGACGGGTCGGTGGGGCAGCGGTCACAAATTGAGGGCCGGGGGATGAGGCCCGATGACGGTAGCAGGGGCATTCTGGGGGGCCGTGGATAAGGCCCAGATGTGAAGGGGGGGTTCTTGTAGGTAGGCGGGGGGCCGTAGATAAGGCCCAGATGCAAAAGGGGTGTTGGTAGGTAAGCGGGGGGCCATAGATAAGGCCCAAGACTGTTAGACAGGGGCCACAATAAGGGCCTGGATGTAGGGGGGGGGCAATAAAATGCATCAGAAGGCTTTTTAATGAGATGCTAGGTTAGGCACGTTGGTTATAGTGGCAAAGACCTCTGGGTCAGGTGGGGGGATTTCACGATAATACGACATGAATGAGTAAGAGATTGGTCAGGGATATGCACAGGGTTCCTTAGGAAGCCCATTAACCAGTGATGGTAGTGGACTCCTGGTGCCTAATATAAGGAGAGCCCCCCCCCCCCCCCGGTTTTGGTGGTTGGGTTAAGCATTGGTTATGGCGGATGGTGGTGTTTACGGTACTGATGTTGGTTGTCTCTCCTCCTCTCTCTGTATCCTTTCTTCAGAGCTCCCCGGGACCAGTGCCGGGCGGGCCTGGCAGGCAGGCATCGCCTGATGAGGCATTGGACTTCAATCACATGGACGTGGACACCATATTTTTTTGGGATTCATACAACGAATTTGAGGAGTAAGGTCAAGGAGGGGCAGAAGAGGACGGACCAGGCACGGCAGACCAGGTATGGGACAGGAGGGCCTTGGCTCAGCTGTTACAGTTGTGGTCACCTGGGGCTGCCAGGAACAGGGATGAAGTTGAGGCGGGCACAAGACTGGACTCAGGCAGGAGACATGGCGGGGAAGCCGTCAGGGTCAGGACCGGGACGGGACGGTCTGGTAGGGCTGGTTCTGAAGTTTTGCTTTCTTCACAGGCTGGAAGGGATGGCGGCCCCAGGAGTGGGGGCCAGGGAGCCGGGAGGTCCAGGAGCTGTAGACGGCGGGCGAGGTCCCGTTCCCCAGTGGAGGTATGGAGGAGCAGAACCACCCACTCATCCCCGTCAAGGGGGAGACTTGACAGGTCGCCAAGGAGACGTCATGGTACCGACAGGGACCAAAGGAGGACAAGGTCGCCAGCAAGGAGGAGGGAGACAGCCAGGGTGACTTCAGGCAGGTCGGAGGAAGGAGCATGCAGGATAGAGGCTGCGGAGCCAGACTGGCCAGCTACGGCTCCTAATGCAACAGGTGAGGAGCCTGGGAATTGGGCTAACACTTCAGTGGCTGATACTACGGGGACTGGGGCTGTGGGTGTGAATGCAGTGGTGTTGCAGGGTTTGAAGGATTTAGCGGCACATGTAGAGAGGCAGTGCAGTGGGACTCCAGGAGTGGCAAGTGTGTGGGGGCAGCAAGGGGGAAACCACTGGGGCCCAGGGGGTAGGGGCGGCGCCCGCAGGGGCAAGTGGGGCAGGGGGAGGCGTCATTAAGGTAGCCGAAGTTGCCATGAGCAGGCCATGTTTGTGCACGATTGGGCCATTGGGCATTCATCTGACGCAGGAGATAAATGTTACGGTTGCCTCCAGGCTGGCTGGAAGTTGGACCGTAGAAAAGGATGCTCCTAGCGCTCACCAAAGGAGCAGCAGCACCGTAGACTCTATAACTGCTGCGTAGCCACCATAAGTAATGCAGACTCTATGAACCACCGCTGCTGGGCTGGTATCTCGCCGTCTGCTCTGCGCCCTGGACCTATTACCAGGCTCCAGTAGGTGAACCTCTTCCTTCTGTAGCAATCCCTGTAGCTAAGGGAGTATGAAGAGCATAGCAATCCCTGTAGTGATTATAAGCTGTATCCTACAAACATGAGTCAAAGCTTCAAGTTAGAGGGTCAACATAGGTCTCATGTGCTGGACACACAGCCTGCTTTTTATTGAGGTTACATGCAAACAGGACACTCTCAGGGGGAGGCATAAAATCCCCCATCACACATTTGATATTAGATAGAGAGACACTCCCTTTGACAGGCCACAACATTACTTCAGCAGATAACATTACACACAATAAAACAATGCAGTCCACCTTATCAATACTAGTCTGATTAGAAAATGGGAAAGTTTTATCACTAAACCTAATTAGAGCTGATCCCAGCAAACTTGTATTTAGAATGCTTCTTGAAGCTGAACAAAGTTATCTCTTTAGTTCTGACCGAAGGGTCTGTCACATAGCACTTAATGGCACACAATGGAACTGAACCAAGTGGGAGAAAGCCAGGGACAAGTCATTTCACAGGTCTGGGGACATAGTCTTAAAGGGGCATTGTTCACCAAAGTCACAATATGTCCCCAGACGGTTCTTAAAGGGCCACACACACCCAACAAAAGTCAATATGTCCTCAGGGGCACAATCTTCCAGGGGCCATAGTCATGTGGAAGGAGGCTGGCAAATAGGCTTCTCCAAAATCCAGGGAAGCAGGGCAATTTTCCATTTAAAGGGCCAGTTACAAACAGCAGTTTGTAACAATAAAAGAGAAGATCTGGAAAAGGGAATTCTTGGAGATCTTTTCACTGTTGCCCCTGGAGCAGTTCGTGGAGATTAAGGAGGATCCAAAAGGGGAGCAAGGGAAAAAAGAGGAGGAAGAAGAGGTACCGGAAACTGACGAAAACATTTGCAAATTGGTCCCGGGCCTTCTGTATCCTGGCAAATGTGACCGCGGAAAAATACCCGGAGCAAGGCTCAGAATTGTTTTGTTATTACGTTGAAATATCGGCGGCTTACCGGACGTACGGGGGCATGGCATGGTGGAGGTATGATGAGCAGTTCTGACAGCGAATTGCAGTACGCCCGGATATGAAGTGGGACGACCGTGACATGGGGATATGGTTGGAGATGATGACACCACTTCGGGGAGGGCAGTCCGTTCGAGGGGCAGGAGCGATTACCGGCAGGGCGGGATCAATGGCAGCTGTGGCTTTCCGGAAGGGGCTGTGTTTTCAATTTAACGACGGGCAATGTCAGTTTGGAGGGACATGTAAGTACAAGCACAAGTGTTCCGGGTGCGGTGGGGCCCACTCGTTCACGAAGTGCCAACTAGATCAGGGGAAGTGGCTGTTCTGGGTGCGGACGCCGGTGAAGGTCGTAAGGATGGTCCCGTGGTTAGAACGGTTCACTAGGGGAGGGGGAACGAGGAGGAGGGACGCTGAATTCACGGGGTTCAGTTCAGGGTTTTGCATTCCTTTTCGGGAGGGGACAGGGGCCGGGATACCGGGTAACTTAAAATCGGCTATAGAATTCCCTGAAATCGTGAGGGACAAATTGGCGAAGGATTGGTTATTGGGCAGGATGGTGGGCCCCTTTAAGGATAGGCCGTTGGCGAATCTAAGGGTTTTCCCATTGGGGTTTGTGCTGAAGAAAGCACAGGGTCAATACAGAATGATTCATCATCTGTCTTACCCAAAAGGGGGTTCTGTAAATGATGGGATTGACCCTGAGTTGACAGCGGTCAGGTATGCGTCGTTTGATAAGGCGGTGGACCTGGTTAGGCTTGTGGGAAAAGGGGCATTACTGGCTAAGGTTGATGTGGAGTCAGCTTTTCACCTGTTGCAGGTGCACCCTAGGTGTCACCACCTGCTAGGTTGTGTATTTGATGATTCCTTCTTCGTGGATTTGTGTCTCCCAATGGGGTGTTCGATTTCGTGCTTCTATTTTGAAACTTTTAGCTGCTTCGTGGAGTGGGTAGTATGCCAAGTGTCTGGTGTCAGATCGGTGGTCCACTATTTGGACGACTTCTTGTTCGTGGGCCCGGAGGGGTCTAAGGACTGTGAGCACTTGATGAGCACATTCATGGAAGTGGCTGGGGATTTCGGGATTCCAGTGGCCGAGGATAAGTCAGAGGGTCCAACAACTTGTTTGAGCTTTTTGGGGATTGAAATTAATGCAATCTGAATGGAATGCAGGTTGCCAGAAGACAAAATAGTTTACTTGGTGGAAAAAATTGATGGGGTGTTTGGAAAGCAAAAGCTAAAATTGAGGGAGCTCCAGTCACTGATCAGAAAGCTCAACTTTGCTTGTAAGATCATCCTGGTAGGGAGGGTGTTCCTGAGGAGCTTGTCTCAGGCAACGGTGGGGGTGAAGGAGCCTTTTCACCGGGTTCGGTTGAAAAAAGAGCTCAAAGAGGACTTAAGGGTGTGGCGGGAGTTCTTATGAGACTTCAATGGGAGAGCGATGGTACAAGAAAAGGGCGTGGACTCGGATTGGGATTTGTTTACGGATGCTTCTGGAGCAATTGGGTTCGGGGCATACTTGAATGGCAAGTGGTGTGTTGGACAGTGGCCAAAGGAATGGGGGGACTTGGGCTTCACTAAGAATTTGGTGCTCCTGGAACTGTTTCCGTTGGTGGTGGAGTTGCATGTTTGGCCAACACAACTGGCCAATAGAAGGGTGACATTATATTCTGACAATATGGGGCTGGTGATGGCTTTGAATAGATTGTCAGCAGCTTCCCCCCCCCCCCCCGGTGGTGAGAGTGTTGAGGATATTTGTACTCAAATGTATGCAATGCAATGTTTTGTTTAGAGCTGTACATGTTCCAGGAAGGCAAAATGAGATTGCTGATGCTCTTTCCTGTTTGCAGGGGGATCAGTTTCATTGGCTGGCCCCAGAGGCAGAGGTTCGGGGGAGCAGTGTCCAGACGAACTCTGGGACATAGCATTGCCAACCTGATGGACATGGTAAAGGGAGCTTTGGTGCCGAGGACATGGAGGGCTTATACTCAGGTATGGGAACAGTGGGCCTCCAGGCTGCAGGAGTGGGGAGTGACAGAGTCTATCAGCGGAGAGGCTACGGGCTCTGCTGGAGTGGATGCAGGAGTGGAGGGAGAACAGGATATCTAGGTCCATGGTGAGAAGGCGTTTAGCGACTATGGCATTTTTATTTCATTTGCTGGGGTGGGAGGACGAGTTGAAGCATTTCTTAGTAAGGCTGGTGGCCCGAAGTTTGTGCAGAGGAAAATCGGTGGCAGATGGGAGGAGGCCGGTGATGTTTTCCGTGCTGCAAAGGGTATTGGGGCTACTACATGGGATTTGCAAATCTGAGTATGAAAGGGTTCTGTTTCGGGCAGTTTTTGTGGTGGCCTTCTTTGGAGCTTTCAGGGTTTCGGAGCAGGTGGGTAGAAATAGAAGGGATAAAAGAGGTCAGACGTGGTATTGGAAGTGGATAGGCTGTTGATCTGGCTGGGGAGATCCAAGATAGACCAGGTGGGGAAAGGGGTTCAGATTGTCTTGAAGGCTATGGGTGGCCCTTGTTGCCCAGTGAAGGCGGTGCAGGACTTGGTTGAGGTAAGGCCTATGGGGATGGGCCCCTTGTTTGTCCATAGCGATGGGTCATCATTGTCCCTGTTTCAATTTCAGGCGGTCTTTAGGCAGGGGTTGGAGAACCCTAGGAACTTCGGGACTCATTCCTTTAGAATTGGGGCGGCCACAGAGGCTTATGCTTTGGCTGTGGGGGCAGAGGGGATTAAGAGGATTGGGAGGTGGGCATCGAACAGATATGTTTCATATGTTAGACCTGCCTTAGTCTAGTGATGCTTAATTTCTCATTACAAGTCCAGTACAGTGCTGGCTGATAGGCCATTCCTATATCTACTGGGCTAGGAAGGCGGCGTTGGTTAGAGAGGAAGGGGTCAAGATGGGGTTTCCATCGTCAGAAGTCAGCATCAGGTGGTTCGGAGTCAGAGGAATGAGGTAGGACCAGTTAGTTATAAAAGTTGTAGAATATGCTAGGTTGTTCTGCCCTCCAGATATTTTGTTGATACATCTGGGGGGTAATGATTTGGGCTCCAGGTCCCAAAAGGAGTTGGTGGATGGGATGAAAAGAGATGTGAAGAGATTGCTTACGTTATTTCCAAATTTGTTGATTTTGTGGTCTGAGATTGAACTGAGGGTATACTGGAGGGCAGCTTGGGATGGAAAGAAATTGGAGGCATCACGGAGAAAGGTAAATAGGATGATGTGTAGCTTCATAAAAGGGGTTGGGGGGCTGTCTCTATGGCATGTGGAGTTTGAAGGGGAGTCAGGAAGATGTTTTTTTCCTGAAGAACGGGGTGCATTTGAATGAGGTTGGTTTATACTTGTTGAATTTTAATGTTAAGGAATGGGTTGCAAAGGTCTTGAATGTGGTTGGTGGGGCGCGGTAGTAGGCCTTGTCTGTGGCGGAGTGCTTGCTGTATGGAATAGCATTTATATGTGTACCTCCGGTTTTAAGGAGAGGAATAGAGGAAATGGTAGCTGGTAAATGGAGATGCTATGGGGCAAGCACTGGCTGGGGGTATTTAATGTTCAGTTATTTATGGTTATATGTTAATTGTTTAAATAAAAAGCTGCGGCTTTTGTAACCAATATTCCATGTTGTGTCTTTATTGGAGGAAGTACCTATTAGAGGGGTCAAGGAAGCCCTGGACGGCACCTATGCAGGGGAAGGGAATTTGACCCCTGTATAGGTATGACAGAGCCAAGTTTTGGGGGGTGGCTAAGAGGTGGTGGGGAGGGGCCGGAGGCAGCTGGTATAAGGAAGGGGTGGTCTCTGAAAAGAGCACCAAACTTTTGGAGCAGAGGGTAAGTGTGGAAGAAAGCTCCCGCCCTCCCTCCCTAAAATGAGGAGATCAATGTCGCAGCTTTGGCGGAGTGCTTGCTGTATGGAATAGCATTTATATGGGTACCTCTGGTTTTAAGGAGAGGAGTAGAGGAAATGGTAGCTGGTAAATGGAGATGCTATGGGGGCAAGCACTGGCTGGGGGTATTTAATATTCAGTTATTTATGGTTATATGTTAATTGTTTAAATAAAAAGCTGCGGCCTTTGTAACCCATATTCCGTGTTGTGTCTTTATTTGAGGAAGTACCTATTAGAGGGGTCATGCTTTTCACAGAGTAGAACTTTCCTGTAGAATATCAGTCTGATCCCGCCTATTACAGTCAGTCCAGAACCGAAATACCAGGCAATTCCTCTCTGAACAAGGAACACAGCAAACTCAGACAATATATATATATATATATATATATATATATATATATATATATATATATATATATATATATATATATATATATATATATATATATATATATATATATATATATATATATATATAAATAAATAAAGGTGAGTGCACTTGCCAGGACTTTTCAGAATTTTTTTCCAAATATGTGAACGTTTTCGGGGGACTAGCCCCTTCCTCAGACATACAAAAATTACAATGTGAATAAATCCCACACCGGACACCCTTATGTAAGGTAGGCCAACCAATCACTCGCTCTCCAGAATAGGGTTCCACCCACCAAGTGATGTCACCCCTCCAGCAGCGAATGAGGATGGCCCAAATTAAGAAACAATGTGAACAGCAGGATAATTGTACAGACCATATACAGTCAACACATGGATAGACTTGGTTAAGCCCATAGACAGAAGAACAGATCAACAAAAATAAACCAAGTAAACACATAGGTAAAGAGTTAAGCACATAGGTAAAACCATCAGTGTACATCATCACAAATTACATTATAACATTCATCTGTGCTTAATGGCCAAGACAACATGTTCATAAAAGTATGCCTAGTGGAGCAATAAGCAGTATGAGAGTTAAACACATAGGTACAACCATCAGTGTACTTCATTACAAAATACATCATAAATTACATTATAAAATTCATCTGTGCTATATGGTCAAGATAGCATGTACATATACGTATGCCAGTGGGGCAATAAGCAGTATTAGAAGACATATGCATTGCAATAAACATGTATGTAATTTAATAGGCAGCAGTACTGTTATAAATAAGCAAAGGCTACCTAATAAGAATAATAAACAGCCACAAACATGTTAAATAAGGAGCTAAAGTTAAGCAAGCCATTGATCCAAACTGTTCCGTATAGCCAGTGCTGGGGGGCCCTCACCGCTTACAGAAAAGACCGGGAGAGTAGGCTATATTCAAATCCGAGCGCAACGGACAGGTTGCTATGGCAACCTGGTATACACAAACAGGAAAGCGCTGTAATCAGCAGACAGAAATATCCTGTGGGCATTGCTATGTGCTGCGCAGCTAATGCAGAAGGAGAAGTGCTAAGATATACATTTATGGAAATGTTCAGCAAACAGGCATCGTACATGCCAATCAATCTATATTATTTACAAATATGCACATGCCTCCTGACAAAGCCCACCATAGAGCCATGCCGAATATATGTAGGAACTATACTATCCAAGAGAACATGGGCTATAATGTAAGGCTCAGCAAAAACATATACATACAATAGTAATGAGCCTAAGTCAAACCAGATCAGAAAAAAACTCAAAAAAATGCTAGGGGGCCCTGACAACTATGGAACCACCAGGATGACAGGCTAATTTAAACTAGAGCGCAACAAACCAGCAGGCCCCATTATAGAGTCCCTGGAAGTACAGAGTGGGGTACAAACGAGGTCAAAAAACGGGCTTGGCCAAGGTCCCACACAAGGCGGGGGGGGGGGGTATTAGGTAGCCTTTGCTTATTTATAACAGTACTGCTGCCTATTAAATTACATACATGTTTATTGCAATGCATATGTCTTCTAATACTGCTTATTACCCCACTGGCATACGTATATGTACATGCTATCTTGACCATACAGCACAGATGAATTTTATTATATAATTTGCAATGTATTTTGTGATAATGTACACTGATGGTTGTAACTATGTGTTTAACTCTCATACTGCTTATTTCCCCACTAGGCATACTTTTATGAACATGTTGTCTTGGCCATTCAGCACAGATAAATGTTATAATGTAATTTGTGATGATGTACACTGATGGTTTTACCTATGTGCTTAACTCTTTACCTATGTGTTTACTTGGTTTATTTTTGCTGATCTGTTCTTTTGTCTATGGGCTTAACCAAGTCTATCCATGTGTTGACTGTATATGGTCTGTACAATTATCCTACTCTTCACATTTTTTCTTAATTTGGGCCATCCTCATTCGCTGCTGGAGGGGTGACATCACTTGGTGGGTGGAACCCTATTCTGGAGAGCGAGTGATTGGTTGGCCTACCTTACATAAGGGTGTCTGGTGTGGGTTTGTTCACATTGTAATTTTTGTATGTCTGAGGAAAATGTTCACATATTTGGAATAAAATTCTGAAAAGTCTTGGCGAGTCCACTCTCCTTTATTTCTATTTTTCCTTTCTGTTGCACCCTGGGCACTTGAGATTGGATTTATGGAGTGCTTTTCTACTTTATATAGACACACACACACACACACACATATATGTAGACATACATATACATACATATATATGCATACATACATATATGCATACATACACATACATACATGTATACACACATACATACATACACATACAAGTCTACCTACATTTAAACCCAGTCAAATTTCAATGAGTGACCATACAAACGGCTGGATTTAGAGTTATGCGACCAAAGGGGTGCATTAGCTACGCGTGTATTTTTTCCCACACCTTTTAAATACCGCTGGTATTTAGAGTTCACAGAAGGGCTGTGTTAGGCTCCAAAAAGGGAGCGTAGAGCATAAGTCCTGGTGAGTGCACTCTCCTTAATTTCTATTTTGCCTTTCTGTTGCACCCTGGGCACTTGAGATTGGATTTCTGGAGTGCTTGTCTACTTTGAACTTATACTTTGGCTATAGCACCCGTCACTATTGGATCATCGGACATATTGTTATCTTCAACATTGTTTTTATTTGGTGGTGGTATTTTCACTATACAGCAGGAGCTGACAGACAGTTTGGCCTAATATACTAAGGTATGTCACAACAGGAGCTCACAACACCCATGGAGGGTATAGTAGTAGGAGCTACCACCTTTTATTTGGGGCCTTACCATTAGGATCCACCACTGAGAAACCACTTTATGTTTACACACACCTGTTAAAACTGAAACAGAAGGAACAAGATCTAATGCTACATGGCACCTTTTTGTCTGAATATCACAGGAAGGGCTATATACCCAGAGGATTTAGAATACGTAATGTACATACACTTGGCAGAATGAATACAGCCTTTTGTGTCAGATGGTGCCAGATTCTAAATAAATGTTCAATGGACCTTATCCTTTTAGTTATACAGGAAGTTTCCAGGCTCTTGGCCCAGACCAGGGCAGAAATAACCCAATATGAACAAATTCAGTTGGATAAACTCCTGGCAGACACTTCTACAGAATTGTTGAATAAAATTAAAGAGGATCTCTCTATATATGAGACTGAATTACTGTACTTTAAAAATAACAAAATGGAAATTGTGATTGAGGACTACTGTGATAAAAGAGTGTACAGATGGATGCAGACTGGTCAAGAAAGACAGAGGGACCACTACTCTAGGCCGAGGCGACAACGATACCAGAGACCACGTAATTTCAACACAGTGGATAGCTCTGGCTCAGGCTCAGAAGGAGAACAACCAGGAGGCCCCATTAGAGAGTCCCTGGAAGTACAGAGTGGGGTACAAACTAGGTCAAAAAATGGGCTAGGCTGAGGGCCCACACAAGGTGGGGGGTTCATACAGAAGACCCCCATGACAATGGAGGTATTAGCAGAAGATATAGTGGTTAACTTGAGCGACCACATATTAACTGCAACAGAGCATCAGGTGCTTAACAAAGGACTTTCATTTATTCTTACCTGCCAATCTAACAGCTTTTAACTTTTTGTGGATCAACAGCGGTTTCAGAGACAACTCTGCCTCAAAGAAAGGTTCCAGGGACAAGAATCTGAAATGGCAGGTGGTGCAACTAATGCACCTGAATACTCCTTTTTTCTCCAGGTTGAGCCAGGTGCCCTTGGCCCTTGACCTGCTGATCTGGTTTCAACAACTAAACAGTTTGTCCAAGGCTCTAAAATTTAAAATACAATATTCCACAACTTCAATAGATTTCCCGGATGTACGTTTGTTCAAAGACACACAAAAACTACAATCAACACTGTTTAGAAAAGAAACTGACAGGAATTCCCTACTGCATTATACATCCTGTCATCCTCCAGCGCTAAAAAGTGCCTTGCCCAAATCTCAGCTACAACAGGTCATTAGAAACAACACTCTAGATCCCAACAAGGAGAAACAACTACAAGAAATGGAAAACAGATTTGCTCAATGGGGGTATCCTCCAAAACTGCTGAAACACCAAAAATCACAACTCCTAGCTGATCAGTATGTTGCGAGAGAGGATAAAAATACCCCTAGGATGACTTTTGTATACATACATGTATACACACATACATACATACACATACAAGTCTACCTACATTTAAACCCTATTGTAAGTCAAATGTCAATGAGTGACCATACAAACGGCTAGATTTAGAGTTCTGCAACCAAAGGGGTGCATTAGCTACGCGTGTATTTTTCCCCGCACCTTTTAAATACCGCTGGTATTTAGAGTTCACAGAAGGGCTGTGTTAGGCTCCAAAAAGGGAGCGTAGAGCATAATTTACCACCACTGCAAATCTCAATACCAGCGGTGCTTACAGACGCGGCCAGCTTCAAAAACGAAATGTGCTCGTGCACGATTCCCCCATAGGAAACAATGGGGCAGTTTGAGCTGAAAAAAACCTAACACCTGAAAAAATCAGCGTTCAGCTCCTAACGCAGCCCCATTGTTTCCTAGGGGAAACACTTCCTAAGTCTGCACCTAACACCCTAACATGTACCCCGAGTCTAAACACCCCTAACCTTACACTTATTAAGCCTTAATCTGCCACCCCCGCTATCGCTGACCCCTGCATATTATTTTTAACCCCTAATCTTCTGCTCCGTACACCGCCACAACCTACATTATACCTATGTACCCCTAATCTGCTGCCCCTAACACCTCCGACCCCTATATTATATTTATTAACCCCTAATCTGCCGCCCCTAATGTCGCCGCCACCTACCTACAATTATTAACCCCTAATCTGCCGACCGGACCTCGCCGCTACTCTAATAAATGTATTAACCTCTAAAGCTAAGTATAACCCTAACCCTAACACCCCCCTAAGTTAAATATAATTTTTATCTAACAAAATAAAATAAATCTTATTAAATAAATTAATCCTATTTAAAGCTAAATACTTACCTGTAAAATAAACCCTAATATAGCTACAATATAAATAATAATTTGTATTTATTTTAACTAGGTACAATAGCTATTAAATAGTTAATAACTATTTAATAGCTACCCCATTAAAATAATTACAAAATTACCTGTAAAATAAATCCTAACCCAAGTTACAATTAAACCTAACACTACACTATCAATAAATAAATTAAATAAACTACCTACAATTACCTACAATTATATCAACTAAACTAAATTACAAAAAAAAAAAAAACACTAGATTAAAAAAAAAAAAACAAACACTAAATTACAAACAATAGCTATTAAATAGTTAATAACTATTTAATAGCTACCCCGTTAAAATAATTACAAAATTACCTGTAAAATAAATCCTAACCCAAGTTACAATTAAATCTAACACTACACTATCAATAAATAAATTAAATAAACTTCCTACAATTACCTACAATTATATCAACTAAACTAAATTACAAAAAAGACAAACACTAAATTACAAAAAAAAACAAACACTAAATTACAAAAAATAAAAAAAGATTACAAGAATTTTAAACTAATTAGACCTACTCTAAGCCCCCTAAAAAAATAACAAAGCCCCCAAAATAAACAAATGTCCTACCCTATTCTAAAATAAAAATTGTAAAGCTCTTTTATCTTACCAGCCCTTAAAAGGGCCTTTTGCGGGGCATGCCCCAAAGAATTCTGCTCTTTTGCCTGTTAAAAAAAACATACAATACCCCCCCAACATTACAACCCACCACCCACATACCCCTAATCTAACCCAAACCCCCTTAAATAAACCTAACTCTAAGCCCCTGAAGATCTCCCTACCTTGTCTTCACCACACCGGGTATCACCGATCAGTCCAGAAGAGGGTCCGAAGTCTTCATCCTGTCTGGCAAGAAGAGCTCCTCCAGAGGGTCCAAAGTCTTCATCCTATCCAGGCAGAAGAGGAGATCCGGACCGGCAAACATCTTTATCCAGGCGGCATCTTCTATCTTCTTCCATCCGGCGCGGAACGGGACCATCTTCAAGCAGCCGACGCGGAGCCATCCTTCTTCACCGACGGACTAACGACGAATGAAGGTTCCTTTAAGGGACGTCATCCAAGATGGCATCCCTCGAATTCCGATTGGCTGATAGGATTTTATCAGCCCATCTGAATTAAGGTAGGAAAATTCTGATTGGCTGATTGAATCAGCCAATCAGTTTCAAGTTCTATCCGATTGGCTGATTGGATCAGCCAATCAGATTGAGCTTGCATTCTATTGGCTGATCGGAACAGCCAATAGAATGCAAGCTCAATCTGATTGGCTGATCCAATCAGCCAATTGGATTTAATTTGAATCTGATTGGCTGATTCCATCAGCCAATCAGATTATTCCTACCTTAATTCTGATTGGCTGATAGAATCCTATCAGCCAATCGGAATTCGAGGGACACCATCTTGGATGACGTCATTTAAAGGAACCTTCATTCGTCGGGAGTTTGTCGTGGAGGAAGGATGTTCTGCGTCGGCGGGATGAAGATGGAGACGGAAGAAAGAAGATTGAAGATGCCGCTTGATAGAAGACTTCAGCCGGAAGGAAGACCTCTTCAGCCCCCGCTTGGATGAAGACTTCAGCCGGATGAAGAACCTCTTCAGCCCCCGCTTGAATGAAGACTTCAGCCGGATGATGGACCTCTTCAGCCCCTGCTTGGATGAAGACTTCAGCCAGATGATGGACATCTTCAGCCCCCGCTTGGATGAAGACATCGCCTGGATTGGATGAAGAATTCGGCTCGGCTGAGTGAAGACGACTCAAGGTAGGAAGATCTTCAGGGGGGTAGTGTTATTTTTATTTAAGGTGGGTTTGGGTTAGAGTAGGGGTATTTGGGTGGTGGGTTTCAATGTTGGGGGGGGTTGTATTTTTATTTTACAGGCAAAAGAGCTGTTTTCTTTGGGGCATGCCCCGGAAAAGGCCCTTTTAAGGGCTGGTAAGGTAATAGAGCTGGTATCTTTTAAATGTAGAATAGGGTAGGGAAATTTTTTATTTTGGGGGGCTTTGATATTTTATTAGGGGGCTTAGAGTAGGTGTAATTAGCTGATTGGCTGATAGAATCCTATCAGCCAATCGGAATTCGAGGGACACCATCTTGGATGACGTCATTTAAAGGAACCTTCATTCGTCGGGAGTTTGTCGTGGAGGAAGGATGTTCTGCGTCGGCGGGATGAAGATGGAGACGGAAGAAAGAAGATTGAAGATGCCGCTTGATAGAAGACTTCAGCCGGAAGGAAGACCTCTTCAGCCCCCGCTTGGATGAAGACTTCAGCCGGATGAAGAACCTCTTCAGCCCCCGCTTGAATGAAGACTTCAGCCGGATGATGGACCTCTTCAGCCCCTGCTTGGATGAAGACTTCAGCCAGATGATGGACATCTTCAGCCCCCGCTTGGATGAAGACATCGCCTGGATTGGATGAAGAATTCGGCTCGGCTGAGTGAAGACGACTCAAGGTAGGAAGATCTTCAGGGGGGTAGTGTTATTTTTATTTAAGGTGGGTTTGGGTTAGAGTAGGGGTATTTGGGTGGTGGGTTTCAATGTTGGGGGGGGTTGTATTTTTATTTTACAGGCAAAAGAGCTGTTTTCTTTGGGGCATGCCCCGGAAAAGGCCCTTTTAAGGGCTGGTAAGGTAATAGAGCTGGTATCTTTTAAATGTAGAATAGGGTAGGGAAATTTTTTATTTTGGGGGGCTTTGATATTTTATTAGGGGGCTTAGAGTAGGTGTAATTAGCTTAAAATTGTTGTAATATTTTTATAATGTTTGTTAATTATTTTTTTATTTTTTGTAACTTAGTTCTTGTTTTATTTTTTGTACTTTAGTTAGTGTATTTATTTGTAGGTATTTGTATTTAATTTATTTAATGATAGTGTAGTGTTTAGGTAATTTTGTATTTCTTTTAGCTAGGTAGTTATTAAATAGTTAATAACTATTTAATAGCTATTGTACCTAGTTAAAATAAATACAAAGTTGCCTGTAAAATAAATATTAATCCTAAAAAAGCTACAATATAATTATTATTTATATTGTAGCTATATTAGGGTTTATTTTACAGGTAAGTATTTAGCTTTAAATAGGATTAATTCATTTAATAAGATTTATTTTATTTTGTTAGATAAAAATTATATTTAACTTAGGGGGGGTGTTAGGGATAGACTTAGCTTTAAGGGTTAATACATTTATTAGAGTAGCGGCGAGGTCCGGTCGGCAGATTAGGGGTTAATAATTGTAGGTAGGTAGCGGCGACATTGGGGGGGCAGATTAGGGGTTAATAAATATTATGTAGGTGTCGGCAGTGTTAGGGGCAGCAGATTAGGGGTACATAGGGATAATGTAGGTGGCGGCGGTGTGTGGTCGACAGATTAGGGGTTAAAAAAATGTAATAGATTGGCAGCGATGTGGGGGGGCCTCGGTTTAGGGGTACATAGGTAGTTTATGGGTGTTAGTGTACTTTAGAGCACAGTAGTTAAGAGCTTTATGAACCAGCGTTAGCCCATAAAGCTCTTAACTCCTGGCTTTTCTCTGCGGCTGGAGTCTTGTCGTTAGAGTTCTAATGCTCACTTCAGCCAAGACTCTAAATACCAGCGTTAGAAAGATCCCATTGAAAAGATAGGATACGCAATTGGCGTAGGGGGATCTGCGGTATGGAAAAGTCGCGGCTGGAAAGTGAGCGTTAGACCCTTTCATGACTGACTCTAAATACCAGCGGGCGGTAAAAACCAGCTTTAGGACCCCCTAACGCTGGTTTTGACGGCTAATGCAGAACTCTAAATCTAGGCGAAAGTATTTTTTTCAGCAGACCCAGCAGATTCACAATATACCATTATTATATTTATGTTTAAAGGCATGTGAGATAGCTGTAACTGTAATAAAAAACATGTACATTTTTTTCTGTTACTGTGATCAGTTAACTAAATGGTTATCACAGGTAACCACATGTGAAATAGGGGCTCATATAGGCTTTTAGGGGTTATAATAAATGATTAGAGGAGCCCCGTTGTGCATTACAGAAATAAAAGCCCTTTTTTTCTTTCAAGGTGTTTACTGTTACCACAGTGATCACCTGACTATACAGACAAAAGCCTAGATTACAAGCGGAGTGCTAATTTATCGCTAAATTCACCCGTTTGCAGATACACGATAAATAACCAGCCATTACAAGTGGCTGGTTATTGCTACCACAGGCTCTTAGTAGCAATTAGTTTTAAAAATTAACCAGAGGTCAAACCTTTGGTTATTTTTTTTAAATGTGCCCCAATTGCCCCAAAAACAGTATCTAGTGATTTTTAAAAAAATAGAAATAGCTGCTTTTTTAAAAAATAAAAAAATACTGCACCAGGCAGTTTTTGGGGGCTAAAGTTGGCGGCTGTGGGGTGATTGCAGTCAATGAGAATTGTGTGTTCTCTATAAGTATATACACATATGAACACACAAATATATATGTATATAAGCATATACATATATATTTACAATTTCTGCCCATCGCTGCACTACTTACCCCCTTTATTGCCCTTTGGTTCTGTGCCGTGTATGATGGCATCAGAACATGGCTCCCATTAGAGCCCATGAAAGCACGCTCTAGTTAGCGCAATGCTGCTGTGCAGTTTGAATGCGAGGTCGTTTTTGCATTGCACCTAACTCATAATACCAGCGCACATTTGATTGAGCTGGTATTACAAAGTGGAGTGCAAATATCACTTTAGCGTGATTTATGCTAGAATAATTACCGCGTCCTCAGCTCTAGTTAAGTGTTTTGCAAAACAAAAAAGTGTCATAAAACACATAAAAAATATATTACAAAATACAATAACACTCATAGTAACACCATATAATAAAAAATATTTTTTAAAAAACATTGCACACAAAAGTTACAAGGACTTAAAGATTTCAGGTCTCAGGTGTTAGGAAAAAATGGCTTCAACAGGCTTTAACATAGACATACATACATATACATGTCTAAAGATATAAGTATAAATGTATGTCTATATATGTGTACATATGTATTTATATGGGTATATATGTATTTACAGACATATATACACATATAAACACATAAATTGGAGCCCTTTGCAGTTAAAAAGATGAAAACATGAAAAAACATAATTATGCAATATTAATTTTTAATAAAGGTTTTAACTATGTATTTACTGTAAATAATTGGCATTCTACTGTTCTGCACATAGCAGAATATGTTTATAAATAGATATTCATATATATATATATATATATATATATATATATATGTATATATCTATACCTATATATAATCATGTAAATATAAATATAAATATATATATATATATATATATATATGTATGAAAATATATTGTTAAAAAATCATCACATATATATATATATATATATATATATATATATATATATATATATATATATATATTATATTATTATATTTATTTAAGAATTAATAGAACATATTCTTGTATGTGAAAAACATTGGAGTGTGAAATATTTTCATGTCGAGTTAGCTAACATTACAATACGTGATCGGATTTGAGTGCGAGTAGGGTGTTACCTTTTTCACCACTTTTTTTGCTCCCTTGACTTCTATATTAAAATACATTAACTCTCACACAATATTCTAACCGGATCTTTGTGCTTGTCGGGTTGGTGTGTGAGCGAAAACAGTTTACTTTCAATTGATAATATGAGCACAATCCAAAAAGCTTACTTCTAGTGTAGTTAACACTCGAGCGGGAGCGTTAAATATCGCTCCACTGGGAGACGCACACGACACACTATACCGCAGGAGTCGGGAGTGACTCATCGGTCGAACCTTTGGGGATGCCAGAACAGATGAAGACAGATCTAAAGCTGAGTGGACTGGTAGGATCAACCTCACAGGTCTCTAGATATGCCAAGGAGCCATTTGTAACTAAGCTGGAGCCGTTACATTACAAATCCCAGGAAATGGCTGCAAATTATCGCCATGTGGCGATCTTCAGAGAGCTGTCTCATAAAAATACCAGAGCCAAGAGTAGAGAAACACTGAGATCCGTATCTGCAGGAAAACTAACCTCTCACGGGTTGGACTGGATTGATTTGTTTGCCCAATGCCATGTTGTCCAGCTACTAAGGTATCTAGAAACATTTGACTGCCCTGTCTTTAAAAGTTTTTATTTGAGAGTTGGCATCGGCTGAGGAACCTAACGTTTCAGGATGGATTTAAGGGCTTAACCGGATGATCTTTGACTACCCACGAGTTGACTGTTATGAGTTGAACTGCTCTGGATACTCCTAACACATACTTCTTTTGTTTTGGGACAACCTGTAAACTGTTAGTTGTTTGTTATGAGTGTTATAATGCATAAGGTTTAGTTTATTTCTTACATGCTAATGTTTCTACTTTTTTATTAGCTAAAGGGCGGGGTGTGTCTTGTTGTGATAATCCCTCCACTCATGATTATTGTCATACTTTGACTCCAAACTTGTACTACTCTGGAGATTTGAGTTCTCTGCATTAGGTTTGGTTATCCCCTCTTTCCAACAGCATAACCTCCCAGCATTTCTATCCCTCTAGCTCAACATATTACATGAGTGTAATTCAGATAATCCCTTAAAATGACTAAGATCACTAATTTTGCAAGTCTAGACTGCGCACTACATTCAGGGTTTGTTTTCACACTAACATAGAGTCCATGGTTATGCTGAGGGTTACATAAGAGTCTTTTCAAATATAGTTGTAAAACATAAGAGGCTCCATGACCAGATATATACCCTAGTTATTGCTTTCAGTACAAACTAACCGTGTAAGCTGAATTTATGAGTTATTGTTTATAACCTGGGGTTATAGTTAGGGCACTAGTTGGTCATTTCTTACTTATAGATAGTTGTGATGTGTGCCGTAGTCTATTTAGCAGACCTACTTGAATATACCAAATTCCATACCTCCTGTAATATATATCTTATTGTGAACCATTCAGAGTGAAATATAACATATAGTTAGCGGTTGAGACAGGGTGGCTAAGCTTTTTGTATAGTATACCATGCTCAATTAATCCACTAGCATTGTAGAGCTCTTATTACATATTTGTTTTTGGATTAAATATGGGTTGTCTTCACTATACCTTATAAGCCCCCGACTCACTTTCACACCAACTATGCTTTCCCTATTCCATACCATTAGGTCTTACATTACTACATATCTATGTTGCCCTACTATCGTCACTTGTAGCTGCCTCACATAGCATTTCTTCTTTTTACATGACTTTGATATTTTTAATAACCAGCTATGTATCATGACTTTGGATTGGAATGAATGTGATATGCTACACAACTTAGTTACAGTTGTATTGCAGATCTATATTTTATGTCTGACTTAATACTCAGTTTGATATGTCAGAGTTATTTTTCACATGATGTGTTTTAGAGGCCCAACTCTCAGATATATATTATAGACTGATGTAGATCTAATATCAAGTTGTTTTTATGTGATATTCATATTACCATCTCACTGTATCCTATGTAGTTAGTAATTAAGGGAGCTATCTTATGCCAATCCTATATAAGCCCAATAGTCTGTTTTAGAGTGTAACTAACCTGACATTATTCCTTGTGGGTTTTGTGTGTTGGCCAAGATATAAGACATGACCCTGGAGCCCTTATGAAACCTTATATTCGGTATACATACCTTAATATGACACCTATCTAGGCTATTTGGGTCATGCTTTCATATTACCTCTAGTTATTAAAGATTTAAATGTTTTATTCGTTGACCCAATACTAAACAAGCACCTGAGTAGGCATGCACAACTTAGCTATAGTCTATTCTGCCTCACATAGCATTAACCTCTATACTCATATATTGTTTATTTTCCTTTTATATGGCTTTGATATTTTTAATAACCTGTTATGTGTCATGCCTTTGCATTGGAATGGATGTAATATATACTATACTTAGTTACAGTTGTATTGCAGATTTATATTTTATCTATGACTTCACGCTCAGTTTGATAGGTCAGAGTCATTTTCTACATAATGGGTTTTAGAGACCCAACTCTCAGATATATAATATAGATTGCTATCAGTCTAATACCAACCAAGTTGTTTATATTTGATAGTCATATTATTATCTCACTGTATTTTATGTAGTTAGAAATTAAGGGAGCTATGTTCTGCCAATCCTACATAAGCCCAATAGTATTATATAGGTTGCAGTTAAACATCTTCCTTCCTGTTATGTACCTAATCACCAATAGGAGCTCTCAGATTGGTGCAGTTTATGTCTATTGAAATTAAATAATATCTTTCTAGTAACTATCGGTTTATAACCTTTAGATCGATATGAGCTATTCCCAGAGGTCTGAAGGCGCTATCTAGTTTAACATCCTGGCTGGCTCCGCCCCCCCACACACCTTCTCCCTTCCTCCTCACCATATTTAGAGCGGCTCTTGCCCGCTGCATTCCCTTCCCCCAACGAATCATAAAGCTAACCCCCCCTTTTGCCTTAACTCTACTTACGCTAATACAGGGAGTGCAGAATTATTAGGCAAGTTGTATTTTTGAGGATTAATTTTATTATTGAACAACAACCATGTTCTCAATGAACCCAAAAAACTCATTAATATCAAAGCTGAATATTTTTGGAAGTAGTTTTTAGTTTGTTTTTAGTTTTAGCTATTTTAGGGGGATATCTGTGTGTGCAGGTGACTATTACTGTGCATAATTATTAGGCAACTTAACAAAAAACAAATATATACCCATTTCAATTATTTATTTTTACCAGTGAAACCAATATAATATCTCAACATTCACAAATATACATTTCTGACATTCAAAAACAAAACAAAAACAAATCAGTGACCAATATAGCCACCTTTCTTTGCAAGGACACTCAGAAGCCTGCCATCCATGGATTCTGTCAGTGTTTTGATCTGTTCACCATCAACATTGCGTGCAGCAGCAACCACAGCCTCCCAGACACTGTTCAGAGAGGTGTACTGTTTTCCCTCCTTGTAAATCTCATATTTGATGATGGACCACAGGTTCTCAATGGGGTTCAGATCAGGTGAACAAGGAGGCCATGTCATTAGATTTTCTTCTTTTATACCCTTTCTTGCCAGCCACGCTGTGGAGTACTTGGACGAATGTGATGGAGCATTGTCCTGCATGAAAATCTTGTTTTTCTTGAAGGATGCAGACTTCTTCCTGTACCACTGCTTGAAGAAAGTGTCTTCCAGAAACTGGCAGTAGGACTGGGAGTTGAGCTTGACTCCATCCTCAACCCGAAAAGGCCCCACAAGCTCATCTTTGATGATACCAGCCCAAACCAGTACTCCACCTCCACCTTGCTGGCGTCTGAGTCGGACTGGAGCTCTCTGCCCTTTACCAATCCAGCCACGGGCCCATCCATCTGGCCCATCAAGACTCACTCTCATTTTATCAGTCCATAAAACCTTAGAAAAATCAGTCTTGAGATATTTCTTGGCCCAGTCTTGACGTTTCAGCTTGTGTGTCTTGTTCAGTGGTGGTCGTCTTTCAGCCTTTCTTACCTTGGCCATGTCTCTGAGTATTGCACACCTTGTGCTTTTGGGCACTCCAGTGATGTTGCAGCTCTGAAATATGGCCAAACTGGTGACAAGTGGCATCTTGGCAGCTGCACGCTTGACTTTTCTCAGTTCATGGGCAGTTATTTTGCGCCTTGGTTTTTCCACACGTTTCTTGCGACCCTGTTGACTATTTTGAATGAAACGCTTGATTGTTCGATGATCACGCTTCAGAAGCTTTGCAATTTTAAGAGTGCTGCATCCCTCTGCAAGATATCTCACTATTTTTGACTTTTCTGAGCCTGTCAAGTCCTTCTTTTGACCCATTTTGCCAAAGGAAAGGAAGTTGCCTAATAATTATGCACACCTGATATAGGGTGTTGATGTCATTAGACCACACCCCTTCTCATTACAGAGATGCACATCACCTAATATGCTTAATTGGTAGTAGGCTTTCGAGCCTATACAGCTTGGAGTAAGACAACATGCATAATGAGGATGATGTGGTCAAAATACTCATTTGCCTAATAATTCTGCACTCCCTGTATCTAACCTATATTTTATATGACAAGGTGGGGACCATCTTCCTTATTCTTATACAAGACAAAACTGAAGTCTCATTATAGAAAGTCCAAATCCCTTTCTAACGTTCTGGATAAACTGGTTTATAATGTCCCTTTTACACATTTCCCTGGCCTGAGCTGGCTTTATTTCTCCTTCATTTCTCTAGCCACATTTGGCCGCATTTCTTATTTTTATGTTGATTATAGCTACCTATGAGTATCACTTTCTAATTTCATAATTGTATTGTAGGTAGGCTCATCCTGTATTAGTGGACTTGCCAATATATCTGTATTTGCACTGTATACCTCTTTATCTATTAATGTCTTGGGACGTACTTTTTGTTATATTTGTTTATGACTTCAATAAAAAAAAAAAAAAATATTGCTCTACTTATAATCTGGCCCATAATGTCCTATTCCCTTGCGAATCTCCACGTGTTTTATTTACTTTATTTTTAACGCTTTTTTTTTTATTACTCAAATTCTCTTTCAAGTAAGGGGTCTTGGAGGTTTGCAGCTGCTAGGTGAGCTGAGATTAAGGAGTTTGAAGAACCTCCCCACATCTAGCTCCCTTGCAGCTTCCTAATCTTACTCGTTTTGCCTCCTTTGGGACATTACCACATGCACATGAAGCCTTGGAGTGCCACCCACTAGGCCACCAAAGATTTCCAGTCTGTAGTGTGGTGGATCGCCAAAAACAGCATTTGATCGGCGATCCCCCTGCATTACAAAAAGGGCTGGCAATGCGCCCACAGGTCTCATCATGCGCATCAATGTGGTTATCAATAATGATAAAACTGTAGATTGTTTTCAACCCCTAAGTACATTTTTTTCTTCAACTGTACACTCTATCCGAGTCATGAAAGTTTAATGTTGATGTCCATGTCTCTTCAATAATGTTATGAAAGATTTAGTTCTCTTTAGAGCATTACATGTGATTGATGTTTATGGATTTTAGTGGATGTGCAATGCTAATTTGTATATTTTTTTTTTTATTGTGTCTGATGTACTCTTATTTGTCGATTTTCTACAAACTACTCAGATATCCATACCATTCTTATCTTTTTATGTCAGTTGCCAATTCTCTTTAGCTGCACTAAATAGCTTTCTTTATATCACCTTTACTTTTATGCTCTCATGTACTTAATGCTTCTATGTACTAATTAGATCCTGTTTTGTTCTCAGTGATGTCTACGTAAAGGAATAGTGTTGGAAAATCTGTGTGATCTGCTGTTTCTATTCAGCTCTTGTTTTTAATAACACAACATTGATAATTATAGCTTGAGTATGTTTTTAGAAAATGGAGATATGAATTACAATTAGGTAAGTTATAATGTAAGTCATAAAATGTTCAAATTAGTAAATAATTAAATATGTAGTGAGTTACATAAAAAACAAAACATTCATTGTTTGCCATAAACCTGATGGTACAAATATTTTCATTGTATGCCTATTTATCATGGCTTACTTTATTGTTTTTAGTGTATTAATCAGTTATTCATCAATTGAAGGGACATTTAAAGGGATATGAAACTCCAATTTTTTTATTTTATGATTCAGATACATAATGCAATTTAAACAACTTTCTAATTTACTTCTATGTTATAATTCAACACAATGAGGTTGAATTATCAAATGTCTTGCGGATCTGATCCGACAGTGCGGATCAGGTCCGCAAGACCTTGCTGACTGTGGAGAGCAATATGCTCTCCGTATTCAGCATTGCACCAGCAGCTCACAAGAGCTGCTGGTGCAACGCCGCCCCCTGCAGACTCATGGCCAATGGGCCTACAGCAGGGGGGTGTCAATCAAGCCGATCGTACTCGATCGGGTTGAAATGTGGCAATTCCTGTCTGCCTGCTTAGAGCAGGTGGATAGGGTTATGGAGCAGCGGTCTTTAGACTGCTGCTCCATAACTTGTTTTTCTGGCAAGTCCAAAGACTCTCTAGAAGCATGGGCCATCAAGCTCCATTCGGAGCTTGATAGATAGGCCCCACTAGATGGAACTACAGCAGCTGAGCTGGCATTTATTAAGAACTAGTCTTTTTAATTGCAAGGTTGTTAAGGTACAGGGGCCGATTTATTAAGTGTCTGGCGGACATGATCTGCTGTAGCGTTCATGTCCGCCAGACATACATAAATGCAGACAGCATATGTTGTCTGCATTTATCATTGCACAAGCAGTTGTGGTGATTTGCTTGTGCAATGCCACCCCCTGCAGATTTGCGGTCAATTGGCCACTAGCAGGGGGTGTCAATCAACCCGGTCATATGAAATCAGGCAGATTGATGTCTGCCCCCTCAGAGGAGGCCTACGAATTAAGGAGCAGCGGTCTGTATATGGCCCCATTCGGGCCATGATAAATCGTCCCCTAAGGATTGTTTGCAGTTGCTGTATGAAGTGCAGATAGCCAGACACTCCTGTAAAGCTTAAAGTGATTGTCAATTCTAGTGTTTGTGAAACACTAACATTGATTTACTTTCAACTTGTAATATGTGAGCAACCTGAAGTGTGCAAAAAGCTTACTTCTAGTGGCGTTAATGCCCAAACGGGAGAGCAAAGTACCACTCCACTCATAATCTAACCCCTAGTGGGAATAATAGCCATATCCTGATGAAAATTCAGAAAAGATTTGCATGACTAAGCTGAAAGCTCATAAACCTTTCCAGGATAATAGTTGAAGGTCTTAACTATGGATTTTCTCAAAAGGAGGAGTTTGAAGAACCCTCAAAACCAGATTACGTTTCCAAAAAAGTGAAACCTGATAAATAACTGTTTTTAACCATGAACAAATCATGAACAAAATCCTGAAAGTCAGGGGTTTTACGAATTTTCTTATTAAACAAAACAGAAAATCCAAAATCTGACCCTTCAGCAAACTAGCTGACAAACTTTTATCTAAACCTTACTGCAGGAACTCAAGATCTATCTCTGGCAGGGCCCATGTCTCACATTTGGTCAAAAACTTCCTTTTTCAGAGACCATTCCCCTGGGTGAAGAGAAAGTTTACCTCCCAATTGTTCCAACCCAGTATCTGGATGGAAGAAATCATGCAATGATGGTGCTCTGCCCAATGATACAAGACACTTCCCTTATTTCTAAAAAACTGTGAGTTACTCCCTGAGGATTGACGTAAGTCAATGTTGTGGCATTGCCTGACTGAAATCTAAGAAAATATTTGTGTTTAAGGTTGAGCCAACTATGAGGAGCCCTGAAAATTGCACAGTGTTCCAGAGTATTTATTGGAAACCTTCACTTCTGTGGAGACCAAACTTCCTGTGCTCTCCGAGACCCTCACCCCAGCCTAATCTGTAGAGGTTACAACCCAAACTCTCTGAAGAAAGGTGGCTCCCTGAGTCAAGGACTGGTGAGTCCTGCCACCAAGTCAGAGACAAATTTATAGTCACTGAATTGATTTAGAAAAGATACACAGGTCTGAGGAGCAAAGAAGCTTTTTGAAAGATTTATTTTCCAACCTTGACTTTGAAGCAACTGAAGTAGTATCTGAGAATGAGTCACAGCCAGATAAAAAAAGAGGGAGACTGAATCAGAATGCCTTCCAAGTAAGGGAGATTAGAAATTCTTTGAACTACAGATAACAAACCTTCCAGTACTTTTGTAAACATTCTGGGAGATGCAGCCAGAATGAAATAGAACTGATAATGCTTGTCTAGAAAAGTGAATCGCAGGAACTTGATATGAACCTGTAAATAGGGATATCCAAAAGAGCATCTTTAAAGTCTATGATAGAAATGAACTGACCCTCCTGTACTAAAGAAGTGAACTGTATCCATCTTGTATCCATTAGGAACTTTACGGAATTTGTTTATTATATTTAGATCCAAAACATTCAAAAAAAGTTCTTTCTTTGGTACTGTAAAGAGATTTGCATAAACACCCTGATTTAATTCTGGAGTTGGAACTGGGTTAATTCCTTCCCTAAATTCAAGTTTCTCACATAAGCCAAGAAAGCTTGGGCCTTTAAAGGATCTCACGGCGCTTGAGACAGAAAGAATATTACCAAAGGAGGGCTTGAAAGAAAGCATATTCAATACCCCTGGGAGATAATTTGTAATACCAAGGAATCCTAAACAAATCTCTCCCAATCCTCATAAAAGAGACCCCATCTGTCCCCACAAGAAACTGGTCTTGTATAGGGCTATGCCTTTATGTGTTCTCAAAACCTGGGGTAGACTTCTTGGACTACTTCTTTACCTAGAATCAAGTTCTAAAAGATTGTCACAGCAAACCGCAGATACAGCAGTGACACTGACAACATTGACTACAGGTCTAAACATAACACCTGCAAGCTGAAAGAATCACCTATGCAAACATTCAAATTTTCTATCTAAAGGATCCTTAAATGAGGAACTGTGGTATACCTGGCAAGAGTGGAAATAGCTCCAGATACCTTAGAAACAGTTTCCCAGATCTATTTATTAACAGAAAGGAAAAGTATAAGTTTTACAATTGTTAGATGGAACAAATGGAATAGCTGGATTTTAACAGGTTACTTAACTATAGCAGGACAATTCTCTACCTCTAAAGCAATGAAAACTTCCTGCAATAAGGCATAAAAAAGCACAAGTCTGAAATTAACCGACACATCCTCTGCCACAGCAGACAACTCCCTGTCTACCCCTCTGAATGACAGATTATTGTGATGAGGTACTGGGCCTCAAAACGGTTGCAGGAAACCTTTTTAACAATGATTATATCGGCATTTTACTTTCTCCTCTTTCCTTATCAAAGAGCCAAAAGAAAAGAACTGAGGATCATGGGAAGTGGGAGGGATTTTCTGGTGTGGTCAGAATGAGAATTTCACATGCATAATTGATTACAGACTCTCATTATCTCACCATGATTTTAATACTGCCAGTACTGTTAGTGACAATCAAGTGCATATGAAATATAATAACATGCCATATAAAGATGCTGTGTCCTGAAATTACTTTTCCTACAGATCCCCTTAGCTGTTTAGGATATCACTTAGTCAACACATATAAATATGAATATGTAAGTACATATATGTAAATGTGTGCCCTGCTCCATAAATAAAGCTTCTCCAATAGGTATACATAGAGCTTTCCATACCATATGCATCAATAAACCTCTTGAACGTCTCCTGGGACCATTTCAATGTTTAGCAGATGTAAAAGATATTATAGACTGTTTGCAAATAGCTGTGAAATGCCATTAAACATGTTCAAACTGGCCTTTCAAGGATCTGTTAAGTGTCTAAGTTTCAAATTCCAAAAGCCAAAAATGGTCTTGAAAAGCTGTTGAAAAGTGACTTTAAAAAAAATTGTGATAACTGAGAAATTTTCAGCCCCATAGGAAAAACCTGTTTTCAAGTGTGGTAATCAGCCCAAAACTTGCAATTTTGATTTTGCCTCATCAAAAAGTAGCTTTTTTGAATATAAAATGATAGCGTGCTTCCAAAGGCTCCAATGAAAGCCTTATTCTGATGCCGTGCGACACAGCAAAGAACCTAGCACAGAGTTGCACAGAGTTGGGGAGAACATTTAAAATATATATGTATATGAATATATATATATATATATATATATATATATATATATATATATTTATGTGTTTATATGTGTATAGAACAAAACAGAGGAAGTCAGCAAAAGTGCAGGTAAAACATTCACTTTATTGAAGATATTAAAAGTAGTTAGGATGATGCAACATCTACCATCATCAACAAGGTGACAGGAAACAGTGTAGCCTGGAAGGGCTTACGCGTTTCGGCTAACAAGCCATAGTAATAGCCCCTTCCAGGCTACACTGTTTCCTGTAATCTTCAATAAAGTGGATGTTTTACCTGCACTTTGGCAGACTTCCTCTGTTTTGTTCTAATCACTCCAACCAGTACTGCCGCCGTTGTGACGTGAGAGCAAGGAAACCCCAAGACTTGTATTACACCACTGTCTGATCACGTGGAACGCCGCATTGGAAGCATAGCATTGGAGAGACCCGGTGTTCGAGTAAGAGATGAAGCTGGTGGTAGATTGATCCCACAGCAGTTGTATGAGTCTCCTCGTCCCAGACTGAAGGTCCCAGCTTTAACCCCCTGGGTGAGCTTTTGACAGTGTCACAAGACGAATTTGTGAGTACCACTTGTGATACTTACGGAGTGCTAATCAGCACATAAGACTTTATACGCAAGTGTCGAGTCCTTGGTTATTGTTCTACTATTTAATATTTGACACATGAACTGTGTGATTTTTCTATAGAAAAATACAGGCTCAAACTTTTGAACTTCCTTTAAATGTGTATATACACATATTAACACATAAATGTATATGTATATAAGCATATACATATATATTTACAGTTTAAAACACAGTCACCATAGACTGCAATGTAAAGGCATTTTTTTAGTGCCTTTTTTACATACCCCATCACTTTAACCCCTTATAACTGCTTTGTGCAGTTATTATTATTTATTTTTTTTAAAGATGCTTATATTTTTTATTTTAATAAAGGAACTGTACACTTTATTTGGGGGGCATGTAGCGCAACTTAGCACAAAGTACTACCGCAACCTGGCACTTTTATTGGCTGTTTTTTTAATGTAGACCCATTAACTGGCAAATGTGCTCCTTCACGGGTGCATGCTAAAATAGTGCTTCTCTTGTAATCTAGCCCTTCATTGGACACTTGCACAGTTAGCATTTATTTTTAACCAGAGTTGAAGTTAGGGTGAATAACGTGAAAGTGTTCAGGAGGTAGATGTTATGTTCTGCAGGAATTAGGTGCAATTAGAATTTAATATAACTGATGTAGAGAAAAGAAAGAAAGAAAAAAAGCAAGAAAGAAATTGTGCTTACTATTAAATGTATAGAGGAGCGCCATTTCTTGTGATCTATCAGTAAGAATTTGTGTTACTCTTTTGCAATATAATTATAAAGGTTAGAAACCCCTTTAATTAATATCAAAAAGCTTATACTTTTATTACATCCAGGTTTTTCAACCATGAAATAAGATGGTTGAGTTAGCAATGCAATTCTTTTTAAATTATCTTTTTGAATGATTTAGGGCTAATCTTTTGTCCTGCCAGCATGTCTCTGTGTAATGACATTTTTCTTTTTTTGGAGGTGCTTGTCCAAATGTGTCATTGTGATATTTAATAAAATTTCTGAATTTATTATCAGTTTAGGATTAAAAAAACACCTGCTTCACTGATTATTTTGTAGGCGTTTAGAATTGATAACATGGATTAAGGGGCAGATTACGACTGGAGCATGAACATTTACGCATGAGTGAAAAGGGGTTTATCGCTAGTGTATGTGAGCATCAGGTTTTTTGCTCATATTACAAGCTGAAAGTAAACGTAACCGCTTGAGCGCAATTTAACGCTCATTGGGAAAGCACGTCCTCAGAGCTCTAGTTAACTGTTTCAAAATCTGTGAACAAAAAAGTATCACAAAACACATCAAAAATACATTACGAAGTACAGTTACACTTATAATAACACTATCTAATAAATAAATATAAAAAACATATGGTGCAAAAAAGCTATAAGGGCTCAAAGATATGAGGTCTCAGGTGTTAGAAAAAAATGTCAGACAAAGGGCTTTAACATAGAGATAAATACATATACATGTCTATATATGGATATGTATGTATGAATATATATGCATATATATATATATATATATATATATATATATATATATATATATATATATATATATATATATATATATATATATATAGTCATGGCCAAAAATATTTGCACTCCAACTTTTCTGGAAGATAATGCCCCACTTCGCCCAGAAAATGGTTGCAATTACAAATGTTTAGGCGTTCTCATTTATTTTTGAACATTGCCAAGAAGTTTACAGCCCATGGCACTGTAGCTAATCTCCATGGACGTGGACAAAAGAGAAAAAATTATCAAAAATTGCAGCAAAGGATTGTTTGAATGGTGGATAAAGAACATCGATCAGCTTCCAGATGAATTCAAGATGACCTTCAGACACAGGGTACAAATGTGTCAGCTCACACTATACGTTGCCATCGGAATGAAAAGGGGCGCTATAGTAGGAGAACCAGGAGGACCCCACTGCTGACACAGAAACATAACAAAGCCAGATTGGAGTTTGCCAAAACTTACCTCAGGAAGCCAAAATCCTTTTGGGAGAATGTGCTGTGGACAGACAAAACTAAATTACTGCTTTTGGCAAAGCCCATCATTCTACTGTTTTGAGAAAAAGAAATGAGGTTTTTAAAGAAAAGAATACAGTCCCTACAGTCAAACATGGTGGAGGTTCACTAATGTTTTGGGGATAATTTGCTGCTCCAGGCACTGGATGTCTTGACTGTGTGCATGGTATTATGTAGGGCCTAGTGTCAGAAAGTTGGGTCTCCGTCAGAAGTCATAGGTCTTACAGCAGGAAAATGTCAAAAAGCACCCAGAGATGGTTTAAGACAAAGCACTGGAGAGTACCGAACTGGCCAGCAATGAATCCAGATCTCAATTCCATAGAGCACCTGTGGAGAGATCTCAAAACAGCAGCTGGGAAAAGGAAACATTCCAATCTGAACGACCTGGAGCAGTTGGCAAAAGAAGAGTGGTCCAAAATTCCAGTAGAGCGATGTAAGAAACTCCTTGATGGCTACAGGAAGTGATTGATTTCAGTTATTTTTCCCAAGGGTTATGCTACCAAATATCAAATTGAGGGTGCCAATAATTTCAGATTTGGCTTTTATTTCTCCACTTTTTTAAGTCATACCAATGCCTAAACATTTGTAATTGTAACAGTTTTCTGGGTGAAGTGGTGCATTATCTGACAGAAATGCAGGGTGACAATATTTTTGGCCATGACCGTATATATATATATATATTTTACAGAAAACCTGGCACTCGCCAGCAGATACACAGTAATGTTTAAAAGCAAAACTGGGGGAAGTCAGTTACATTTGGCGCCAAAGGATCAAGCTCATGACCATGTCAAGGTCTCCCCCTTCCTGGGACCTTAAACCAGCACCCACACAATGCATGCTTTCAAACAAACCAACTGGGAACCTCCCAGGGTGATACAGGCTTTTGTAATCTCCCCTATGTAAATACAAAACACAGGAATGGACCGCACTCACAGACTGGACTGGGTACACATCCTAAGTCACTGTAAACTTTACAGCCCTGAACACTGACAGACAGCTGCACAGTTCCCAGCAACCCAGGTAGTTAGCCCCAGCAGGAGACTGGGTGACAGGCCCGCAGGGAAGAATTGCAAACATTATGAAAGCAACACACAGAAAACCTGGCACTCGCCAGCAGATACACAGTAATGTTTAAAAGCAAAACTGGGGGAAGTCAGTTACATTTGGCGCCAAAGGATCAAGCCCAGGACCACGTCAAGGTCTCCCCCTTCCTGGTACCCTAAACCAGCACCCACACAATGCATGCTTCCAAACAAACCAACTGGGAACCTCCCAGGGTGACACAGGCTTTTGTAATCTCCCCTATGAAAATACAAAACACAGGAATGGACCACACTCACAGACTGGACTGGGTACACATCCTAAGCCACTGTAAACTCCACAGCCCTGAACACAGACAGACAGCTGCACAGTTCCCAGAAACCCAGGCAGTTAACCCCAGCAGGAGACTGGGTGACAGGCCCACAGGGAAGCATTACAAATATTATCAAAACAACACACAGAAAACCTGGCACTCGCCAGCAGATACACAGTAATGTTTAAAAGCAAAACTGGGGGAAGTCAGTTACATTTAGCGCCAAAGGATCAAGCCCAGGACCACATCAAGGTTTCCCCCTTCCTGGGACCCTAAACCAGCACCCACACAATGCATGCTTTCAAACAAACCAACTGGGAACCTCCCAGGGTGATACACGGCATGAGAACCTAGCGATGGCGGCAAATTGTAAATATATTTGTATATGGCTATATACATATATATTTATGTGTATGTTAATATGTGTATTTACACATATTAACACATCAATAAATATGTATATAAGTAGTTGTAATGGTTGGTTATTTATCGCTTGTGCGCAAACAGGCAAATTTGCCCATTTGCCGACGAGAGATGAATTAGAGTTCCACTTGTAATCTAGCCCTGTATTTGTGAACAATCTCTCTTTCTGTGCCTAGCATGTTCCGATAATATTATTGTGTGTGTATAAAATGGATATGCATTTAAAAAATAAAATACTTAAATAAAATAAATTGAATATTTTATTTTTATAATATTTTTTTTTAAATATTTTTTTTATTGGTAATGCAAAGCATTTTATACAGAAAGAAAAAAAATTGAAGCAAAGACACAAAAGAGCTACAATATTCCATCTTCTGACATGATACAAACGTAAAAAAGAATTGTCTGGTATTTTGGGGCTGGACTATACTGTGAAGTCAGGATCAGACTGATATGCTTCACGGAAGTTCTTTCCTTCACATGTTGAGCAAATAGAGGCTGCTTCTTGGGTGGTAACTAGCCATAGAACAAGCTATTATGCTATTGTTCGTCCCCAGGTTGAGCACTTCTCTCTTTTTATTTATGCAAATGATGACACTTAGGGAAGTCTCCTTAAGTGTGATGCGGGAATCCAGACATGGACCCATTGCTCAGTGTGACTAAAGGGATATGGCTGCATCTCACTGAGGAGGCCCACAATAGGCCGAAATGTACATCTGGCATTTTGCTGTTTCTCTTGTTCAGAGAGGAATTGCCTGGTATTTCGGGGCTGGACTGTACTGTGAAGTCAGGATTAGACTGATGTGCTTCAGGAAAGTTCTTCTCTGTGAAAGACACATGTTGAGCAAAAAGATGCTGCTTCTTGGGTGGTAACTAGCCATAGAACAAGCTATTATACTATTGTTTGTTCCCAGGTTGAGCACTTCTCTCTTTTTATTTATGTAAAAAAGAAACAGTCAACATAAGGATCTATATTATTCCTAGTAAGGACATCAAAATTTATTTATTTTATGTATGAATGTCCACAGCACTTAAAATGATCAATTTCTTTTATTAGGACATCAAAGTTACAGCTGGGCAGCTCACCTGTCTTCACGAGCACTGGATACAGATAGTGCTGTTCTAATTATACAGTCTTGGATTTATTATTTTATAGTAATGAATATCCCTATAACCGTAAATTTAGTATCAGTTTAGTATCAGTCAAGACATATTACTAAAAAAATGCTTCAGACATTATATTTCTCCACAAATGATAACCTAACAAAAAAGTGATAAAGAATGAAGAGAGAAAAAAAAGGAACAATCTCTTTTATTATATTTTGGGGCAATAAAAAAACATATGCACAGTGCCAGTCTTTTCCAAGTGACATTTTGGAAAATTTTGGTCTGTATTTGATGACAATTTAGAAAGTTTAAATAGGGTAATATAAGAATTCTGAATTAGTTTAGTATGTGATTCTTTCCATTTAATTGAAATGTTTAATTTATCTACAGCAGAGAGGCTGTATTTAATGTTAGATAGATCAATGAAAGGTAAATGTTGAGACAAATAGTTAAACATGTTATAAAGATACAGTTGACCCTGTTTGGCTAACATTATGTTATATTAGAGAGACATTGAGAATTTTCCAGCTACAAACTTCTTAATACATTCATTAATTTCAGACCAGAGATAAAAGGAACCATAGTTCAATTCCGGTGAGTTAACAAAATGGCATAATTGAAAAATATGCGAATAAGTTGGTTCTGGGAAGCTCGAAAGAGTTAATTATGTTGTTAAAGGAGTCTACCTGTCCAGAGGAAGAGACTATTAGGTGAATATACTATAGCCCTTTGTGGGCTCAAGATTCAAATACAGCACAATGGATTCCCGGGGTGAATTCTGGATTCCCTTGGATTGGTAAAAAGACAGATAACCTGTAATCTATGCCTAAAATAGAACACATTTTTTGCCATACGATAACTATGTTCTTAAAAGACAATAAATTGGATACATTCAATGGAAGCTTTTTAAATGGACAATGGAGAATTGCTCTTAGAGAAAAAGGAAAAATAAGTATATTTTCTATCTCAACAGTGGAAACTTTATTTGATTCCGTAAACCAGTCCAGAGCTATCTTGACTAGGGTGGTCAGATTATAAAGTTTGATATCAGGAAGCGCAAGACCCCCACTCTCTAATTTTTTACAAAGTTTTGGTATAGAAATTCATGCTTTGAGGCTCTTCCAAAAGAAACGTGAACAGGCCGAGTAAAAATCCCGGATTTCTCAGTTTGAGATAAAGAGCGGTAAATTCTGAAGTGCATAGAGTATCCACGGAAATATAATTGTTTTAACTAAGTTTACTCGGGCCGAAAGAGAAAGTGGAAAGGTTACCTAATTTTTAAGGTCCAGGATTGCTTTTTGAAATATTTGTGTGTAGTTTAATTTATACCACATCCTAGGGTTTTTATGAAGAATAATGATATGATGGTATTTGATACAATCTGTATTCTTAAAGGGGTGATCTAAGTAGCTATCTTTAAGTTTTCATATCCACAGTAGTTCACTTTTTATGACATTAATCTTATAACCCGAGAAAGATCTGAAAACTGACAACATATATAGAATTCTAGGAATACTGTTAGTAGAGTCTTCCAAAAAGATAAGAAGATCGTCAGCATAAAGCGAGATTTAAAAAAAAAAGTTGAGCCAACTCTTATTCCCCCCAGTTCCTGACGTAGCCATACGTCTAACGGTTCTATTAAGATATTAAACAGCAAGGGTGACAAAGGACACCCTTGTCTAGTACCATGTCCTAAAATAATTTTAGGTGAAAGATTGCCATTAATAAGAAGTGATGAGCAAGGTTTCTTATAAATTTTAGCAATAAATTAAAAAATGTGACCTGTAAGGTCAAATTGACTTAGGGAATGTAGCAAATGGTCCTAAGAGATAGAATCAAATGCCTTCTTGGCTTCTATGGATAAAAATGCTAAATCCTTAAATAATTAAATTTTTTAATTTATTGGTGACTGATTTTGATTCCATACATAGTCTAACAGTGTTTTCACTTTTTTAAGATCCGAAGTAACATTTTTGCCATACATGAAACCTGTTAGATCAGGGTGGATTATTTTGTGGAGACAGCACTTAATTCTTTTAGCAATAATAGCAAGGAATATTTTGTAATCTGTATTAAGAACGGATTTTAGTCGATAGGAGGCTGGTTGCTCACTATCTTTCCCTTTTTTCAGAATTAAGGATATATTCCTGCCTGAAAAATAGCTAGAGATTTGGGAGAGGTTAAGTAATAAGTATTGAAAAGTACCACAAGAGAGCTGCTGATATCTTCAGAAAGAATTTTATACAGTTCCATCAGGAGCGAATCTGGGCCTGCTGCCTTGTTTAACTTAGTATTTTTGATTGTCCATACAACCTCTTCCATTGAAATCTCTTTCCATTCTAGACTGAAAATATTGGAACCAGTTGACCTGCGTGGGAGAGGTCTTATAACGCCTGAAATTGTTTTTAACTTGATTAGATAGCTGCTTTTCTTTCATTCTCCGCTTTTTCTTCCAATTACACATAAAATCTTTAACTTGACCGCTTAGAACAGCCTTAAAAGCTTCCTAAAAAATTCTATTTTGTTATAATATTGATATTTAATGGAACAATAATCTTGCCATTGTAGGTGAAGCTTATCTTTTGATTATTATCTTTGAGTATTGGGAATAGGGTTAATGAAATTATCGCATGATCTGAAATTACGATATCATTGATCTTCAGATTAGATTCTAGTAGTAAAAGTTGTTCTGAAACTAAGATATAATCAATTCTGGAAAAAGTAAGGTGTGATTTAGATTCACACGTAAAACTAGACTTATCAGGAAATTTAACTCTCCAGATATCATTAAGTTTAAGTGATGAGCAATTTTTTTTAAAAAATATTTAGCTTGCTCCTTTTAACAGAACATTCTATCAATTCTGGGGCAGAGAGTCATATTAAAATCACCTCCCATAATTAATCTAGAGCTACAGTATGGGTATAGTTTCCTTTTAATTTTGTCCCAAAATTCGGATGAAAAATGATTTGGGCCATAGACATTACATAAAATATATTCAAAACCTTTAATAGTAATATGCATAATAATAAACCTGCTATTATGATCATATTCAGTTTGAGTAACTTGATAATCTAGATTTTTATGAATTAAAATAGCCACCCCACATTTACGTCTAGATTTTAGTTTTAGGAGTTCTTTGTCTTTTAAATGAGTTTCTTGCAGAAACACAATGTCGGGGGAGTGCTTACCTAATTGGGATATGATTTGTTTGTGTTTAATTGGAGAAGTTATTTCCCCAACATTCCAAGATAAGATATTAACTTGTCCCAACATTTTTAATATTTTTTACTAATATAATAATATAGGGCAGAAGGGCAGACGGCTGAGAGTGGAAAGAGGCAGAAGGGGAGCAAGAAGAGGGGAGGGAAGAGAGAAAACGAGGAGCAGAAAAAAACCCTAATTTAAAACAAATAGGATAAATCATGCATTTATCCAATATCACCAGTTTGACAGAATTATCCAAGATATATTCTATTACAATCATATTCAAGTTTTCTTCAGGTGTTCCAGGCTTTAACTGGCACCAAGTCAATGGTAAACATAGATATCATGTACAACCTATAGTATTGGTAAGAAATTCCTTAACTTCTTTGGTATTATTCACAGTGCTTGTTTTACCATGGCTTTCTACTAAAATGTGTGCCGGATTTTTATAATATTATGTCCCTTTAAATGTGAAGGCACTAAGAAGTATTAAAACCCCTACATTTAAAAAAATGAATTACTATTTCAGAAGGGATTTTTTTTAATGAAATTAAAATGTAAATAAGGTGGTGAGACCATGGGACATCACATGTTGGATTACAATCCAGTCCACTTGAATGGGGCAAAAACATCTCTACATTCCAGAGCTTTCATCCATCCTTTTTTCCTCAAAACCCTGTTTGTCTGCAAGATTGAGTGACATAAATTCTAAAGTGTTGCACATTGTTGAAAGGGCTTCTCTAACCCATCTGAGACCCATTTCCTCCTCAGAGTGCCTACAAATAGTACAGAGGGGTAGACAGGAGTTTCAGAGATACCACTAGCCTTCCAGGTGAAATGTGGACAACTTGCCAATCCCTTAGTCTACAATGTGCTGCTACCTGTCAAAGCCTTACTAGATCCTTGACACAGTGCTTCCACTGTCTCGGATTGGCCAGTTTACTGGAAGCAGTTGTCTGCAGCTGAGGTGAGCACGGTGGACGAAGGTGTTGACAGGTAAGTACACTGCACCTTTATCACCTACTGGCTATTAGCATGAATATGTACACATGTTTCACTTAGCCTGGGGACATAGACACATAAACCTCACAACATTTATAACACTTTAAGGTACCTTGAAAAATAAAACAAATACCTAAAAACAGTCATAGTATTTTTACCGCTTTAGATGAGATTAGATTTAGAGAAATTGCAGGTGTATTTATATTGTTCTGTTCTCCTATCTATCTCAGATATTCAGTATCTATACTTACTGTTTCCTTTATAATTAATTATGGAGCAAACTGGTGCAGCTCAAGTCTCTGGACAATATTCTGACCCCTGGAATGGTGAACCACTGAATATTTAACCCCATTCAAAGCTATGTTTCCTTTGTAAGGATGTTCTGTTGTGTGTCCCTGCTCAGATTACATAGAACAGGTTTCAGGGTTTTTTCCTGACTTGTTTGCCATGAGCTGCTGGCAGCCATTTTACTCACCTCTCTTCCTGACTATGGTGCATTGTGGGGGATGCTGCTCACTTCTTGCACTTCTTTTTATGACCAGACTGGTTTACATCATCCATGTGAGACAGGATGCAGTCTCAGAATTGTGATGTCATCACTTATTTTTTTTTTTTTTTATTATTTGTAATTTTTATTGATTTTTGTTGAAATAAAAGTGAAATAGATACAACAACTGTACGAGACAAGTACAAATACAACAAATATCATAGCATTTACGTAATCCATACAGACATAAAGTAAATTTCAATGGAAAGTGAGTCAGTGTCCTAACAGGACATAGGCTATCATCGAGAGGGAAGGGGGGGGGAGGAGGAAAGGGGCAAAGGGTAGGAAAATACACTAAGATGACTTCAAGAGGGGGGTTAGTACAAATTTGTAAGGGTGAGGTCAGATCTACTGCACATGTGGTTAGGGATGTACTGCCATTTAGGTTTCGAAGGTGGGGAGCCAGAGGGTATCAAAACTGTTTTTCCAATCGGACCAGATCAGTTCAAAGAAATCGGTCCTACCCGAGGCATAGTAGATACTCTTCTCCATAGAGTACATGTAAGCCATGGTGGATATAATATCCGACCAGGCTGGGGGAAGGGATCTTTTTCAAGATCTCGCTATATTAAGTTTAACTGCTGATAGAAGGTAAATACAAAGTGCACCATAATGTTTGGGTAATTTACAAACACCTAAGTGAAACAGGGCCATCTCGGGAGTTCTGGGTAGGTTAATACCAAAACTGGTTAGTGTAGAGAAACATTTGTTCCAGAGAGGTTTAAGTCTGGGACAGCTCCACCAAATGTGGATCATATCTCCTATGTGCGAGCAGTCTCTCCAACAAGTGGGGGAGGCCTCTGGGAAGATTTTCGCAAGCCTAGCTGGGACATAATACCAGTGTGTGAGCACTTTAATGTAGGTTTCAAGGATGGTGATGCAATGAAGGGTTTTCTTTGTGAAAAGGAGCGTGTGCTGCCACTCTAAAGAGGGTTTCGTAAAGTCCAACTTCCGTTCCCATTTCAGAATATGCTGGGCTTTGTCAACTGGGGCAGCGCCTTCTATAAGGGAATAGTGTAAGGACATTGGTTTGCCCAATCTGAGCGCCTGTTGCCATCTAGCATCCCAGATGGTAAGCTGTCGAGATAGAGATGGTTTGAAACCCCACCTTAATAAGAAACTAGTAACTCTGGAGTATTCAAATTTCATATACAAAGGCGTAGATGGCGTTATGCTGAGTTGGGTGTAGGGGGGAAAAGTTGTATGTGGCGGGGTTGACCATAGGTCTCCCACCTTCATAATACCCAGCCGAGCCCAAGCGTTCGGATGGGAGTCCGGTAAACCGGACAGAAGGCCAGTTACGGAGGTAATTGGGGAAGGATGAGGGGCTACCTTGGGGTTATGCCTTAGGCGGTCCCAGGCAGCCAGGCATTCCTTTATAATCAAGTTAGAGGCGCCCAGGTTCCTTCTGCAATGGGGTGGCGTCCATATTAGGTCCCTTAACGTAAGGTTATATGGTAGGGAGGCTTGCTCAATAGACCTCCATTTGCTGTCTGAGTCCTTGACACCCCATTGAGAGATATGAGTGAGCATAGCGGCATCCGCATACCTAAAAATAGAGGGAGAAGCAACCCCGCCATGTATTTTAGGGTATTGCAGGACATTATGAGCAACTCTAGGGGGTTTACCCTGCCAAATGTATTTTGTACAAGCGCTCTGGAACTGAACTAAAAGAGTTCTAGGAACTCTTAATGGCAGACAGCGGAGGGCATATGTGAGTTTAGGGAGATAGCTCCTTTTTAGAGCTGCTATGCGTCCTAACCAGGATACACATTTGAAGTTCCAACATGAGGGCAGTGACCTTAGTTCGGTTAAAAGTGGTTTGAGGTTATCTTCAAGAATTTGGGGGAGAGAATTGGATAATTTAACACCGAGATGGGATACATACTTATGGCTGGGGATAAACTTATATTTTTTACATAAGTTTTTGGAGACCTCCTCAGGAAACCCAGAGGTGAATAATTCGGATTTCGAGTGATTTAAGTTATAGTACGACAGGGAGCTAAATGTCTCTAGGAGAGACAAGAGTCTCGGAATCTCTCGTAAGGGTCTAGAGAAGAATAAGGTAGTATCATCTTCAAATAGGGCTACTTTATGGACCGTACCGTGTAGGGTGATTCCCGAAAGCTCGTTATCTGTCCTGATGGCCGCAGCCAGAGGCTCCATGGCCAGTGCGAACAAAATCGGGGAAAGGGGGCAACCCTGACGGGTGCCATTAGATATAGGAAAGGGAGTGGGGTCAAACCCCAGTCCTCTCACTAAAGCCACTGGGGAGGAATATAAAGCTTTGATTGCTAGAATAATACGCGTAGGGAACTGGAAGTTCTCTAAGACCCGCCAGAGGTATTCCCATCTGACGCGGTCGAAAGGCCTTCTCGGCATCTAGGGAGAGCACCGCAAGTGGCCTATTCAGTCTCTTGGCCTCTAGGAGTATGTTAAGTAGCCTCCTGGTGTTATCTGGGCCTTCTCTCCCTGGTATGAACCCGACCTGGTCTGGGTCAATCAGTGTTGGAAGCAATTTTGCTAGCCGATTAGCCAGTATTTTGGCGTATATCTTAACATCGGTATTGATGAGTGAAATGGGTCGGTAGCTAGCGCAAAGGGTAGGATCTTTATTGGGTTTGGGAATGGTGATGATGGAGGCCTCAAGGAATTCCCTGTCGAATTTCCTTGTGGACATAGCCTTGTTGAAAAATCTGGTAAGCATAGGGACGAGTTCTGTTAGGTATGTCTTGTAGAAAATGGCCGTGAAGCCATCAGGTGCAGGGGCTTTAAGAGATTTTAGTTTTTTAATAACCAATTTAATCTCCTGGCTAGTAATCGGGGAGTCAATGCACTCTTTATGGGAGTCATCAAGGGTGGGAAGCTTGAGGGAGTGAAGAAAGGAGTCTATGTTTTCCGAGGGGGCTTTCCCTATCGCCGTTGTATTGCCTATATTGTAAAGTTCAGAGTAGAACTGATGAAACTGTTGGCCAATCTGGGAAGGAAGTCGGACTGAACGGCCGCCCTGTTTGATTTCATGAATACGAGTGGCACCTGCACGCTGTCTGATTTTATTGGCTAGTAGAGAGTCTACTTTATTGCCCTTGGAGTATAGGAGGTGTTTCAGCCGAAGGAGATTGGATTGTGTTTTACAGAATTCTAACTGGCAAATGTGCCGCCTAAGGTCTTCCACCTCAGTTTTGTGGGTTACCGCATCAGGGGCCCGCCTTTGGGTTTCGAGTACCCGCAGTCTGCTATGTGCTTGGGAGAGGGAAAGGCCTGCCTGTCTCCTGAGATGAGCCTGCTTACGGATGAAAAGGCCTCGTAGAGTAGCCTTAAATGCCCCCCATATAGTATTCTCGCTAACTTCTGGGGTATCATTGGTCTGGAGGGTGAAGCAGATCTCTTTCCTGATCTCTTCTCTAAACGGGACATCGGAAAGGAGATGGTGTGGCAGTCTCCAAGGGGCTCTGGTTTTAGTAGTGTGACTAGAGTCAATGTCTAAGGTGATAAGGTCGTGGTCTGACCACGGGGTAAGGTGTATATTTATGGCGCGGACCAGATCTAGGACAGTTGGGTGGCAGAAAAAGTAATCTAGCCTAGAGTGTGTAGAGTGAGGGTGGGAAAAGTGGGTGAAATCTTTATCTAGCGGATGTAGGGACCTCCAAATGTCAAAATATGTGAACTGGCAAATAAGTTCCCGGAACCTACGACTGGTAGGGTCGTGATTGGGGGGAAGTCTCTTAGAGGGGCCTGTTTTCCTATCCATCTTCTCATCCATACCATGTTCAGGTCACCAGCAAGGATAACTCTGCCTTGTTTAACCTTCTCCACATGGAGAAGGACCTTCCTGAGATATCTGGGTTGAAGCGAGTTTGGGAGATAGACCGAAACAAGGGTATATGTGACATGACCTAAATTACATATAAGAATGAGGTATCTAGCCTGAGGATCTCTGAAAATGAAGAGGGGCTCGTAAGCTACTCTTTTGTGAATTAGGACGGCCACTCCTCTGGCCTTCTTTGTGAAGGAAGCCGCCTCAAATACAGGGAAGTCCTTGGAGATGTGGGGGGGGGGGGAGTCCGCTAGAAGGTGCGTCTCCTGAAGGAAGGCTATGTCCGCTCCGTGGTGGCGGAGGGAACGTGATAGAAGGCATCTCTTGCCTACAGTGTTGAGGCCTCTGACATTATGAGTGAGGAATCTAAGGGAGGCCATTTAGGATTCCTAAGGGGGGGGGAGGAGAGAAGGTTAGGGTTAAAGGTTAGTTGGAGTAGGGGATGGAGGATGAGGGATAGCAAGTGGAAGTAGTCCACCTATGTTGGACCCTAGGAAGGGCACCAGAAATTGGGGGGGGAGTTAACCGTGTCTAAAAGACAAAGGGACTAGTGTAATTAGCCCTGCTCAACTGCAAGAAAAACACATAATAGCTAATTAACCATATATATCAACTGAAACTCTAACCTAGAATAGTTACAACAAATATTGAGGATGGAAACAAATCACAGTATATGAACCAAACAGCGGTATTGAAATGCATGTCAACAGTCTCAAGTGGGTGAGGCTTGAGGCCTCAGGGTGTGGTCAGGGGGGTTCGGTTTTGACCGCTTTGGTCTTTGTTCTCTGACAGACCATTCAGGGGCTGTGACCCTTAATCTGGAGCAAGACTCTTGCTGGTTGCTGGGGGCAGCTTGGAGTCCCCAGTTGGCTAGTAGAGTGCCTCCCATAGAAGGTGAAGAGACTGTGTGGGTTTGATTGTCCTTAGTCACAATCAGCCTGGTGGGGAATCCCCACCTATATTTGATCCCTGCCTTCTTCAGTTGAGTAGTAATTGGAGCATAGAGCTTTCGTTGTTGTAAGGTATGTGAGGAGAGGTCAGGTAAGAGTTGGATGTCTTTGAAATTATCAGGCAGAGTAGGTCTGTTGTATGCTGCCTGCATCAGCCGGTCTTTGAAGGTAAAATAGTGGAAGCAGACAACCACATCTCTCGGCCTGTCCGATGATACTGAACGTGGCCGGAGAGCCCTGTGGGCCCTCTCCATAGCATGCATGTTACCCTCTAGGGGACCTAGGTATGCGGTGAACAAAGCTGTGAGAAATTCCTGTAGACCTCCCGTGTTTACCGTCTCAGGTATGCCTCTAAATCTTATATTGTACCTCCTATCTCTGTCCTCCACATCTGCCAGTTTCAGCTCCAGCTGGGAGATTTGTTCGGCTAGATTTTCTGCGTAGGCCAGAAGGTTTGAATTATCTGTAGCCAGATCGTCTTGTTGTCGCTCGAGGGAGTCAACCCTATCTCCTATTTCTTGAATTTCCTTTTTAAGTTCAGCCGAACTTCTCTGAATCTCAGTAGTGATAGATTTAGTCTGAGCTGCGAGGAGTTTCTGAAGAGTACTTTCAGTGATGTAGTGGTTGAGATGTGCAACAGACTGAGAACTTGATTGCGAACCCTCATCTTGAGATTCTGGGTCGCTAATGTCCTTACTCACAGAGGGAGGTTTCTTGCACGGCTGAGAGAAATGGTCTAGGACAGTCTGCTTCGAGGCCGCTTGGGTCTTGGTGTTTTTTCTAGCTGAGTGTGACATGATTGATGGTGAAGAGAAACCAAGGAGTATGTGGGTATGGTGGAGGCAAGGCCCACCCTGACCACGTATCTACAGAGGAGTCGTTGAGACCCTGGACTAAAGTTAGGGAGAAAGCAGGGTTAAATTTCGAAACCTGGGTGAGACATTAGCAATATATGATATATTGTAAGAGCGGGCTCGCACTGTCCTCATGAGGAATGACACCTAGCACATAATACTACACCTCAGCAGTGTTGATGACTCCGAAGAACCCCCACGCACCTCAGGGAGGGGGATACAACCAATAGGAAGGGAAAAGGGGAAGTGGAGGTGACCAACCCAGACAGGCTGGGTCAGAGCGGAGGAGGCGCGGGGGGGGGTCAATGCAGCCCGTCCCGTATAGCGGGACCCACAGCACTAACACCAAAACACAGAGCAATAAGTATACACAGCAATATGCTTTAAAGTTTTTGGTCAACTCTAGGTAGCAAAGGCCCTAACAGATAACTAGTATAAAAATGATGGGGAGCACTACGCCTCGAGAGTTGGGGGTTAAGCTATCAGAGGCCAAGGCTAATGGGCTATCACTAAGCTTAGATTAGGGGGGGGTGTTTTATGGTAAGTGATAGGTGGAAATGACCAGCGCGCCACTGGGGTGGGCCAGGGATGTGAGAGTACACTAACTGCTAGGCTGGTTTAAGTGTGTCCTGAGTATAACCTAAAACCACAGTATCAGTACAAATATGGAAATGCAGGTTGAGAGCAGCAAAGAGGAGTTAAATAGACATGTGCTTAATAAACAGAAGGCATCCACATAAATTAACACAGTATATAGAACCTGTGAAGAAAAGCCAGCATTAGTAGGGCAAATAAAAGTAACAACACTCCACTCTGAGCATAGAGCCCAAAGGCACATAGGCTGACGCAGCAGCAACAGTGGCACCAATTAATGGGACAGGATAATGTGTTCAGAGGATCACACTAAGGACACTTTTAGGCAGAGCTGGGAAAGTAGGTTTACTGTGACTGCAGCCCCTCAGGTTTGTAGATTTTTCTTCCTAGCTTGAGGATACATGCAGCAGGGCACAGCAGGGCTACTTGTCAGGGGGACAGGAGATCAGGGGAGAGTAAGTTGGCCACAGTGTCCTGAACTTTAGGTCCTGAGGTTCTATGCTGTGCTCTTTTCCCTGTAGGCAGAATAAAGCAGTCCCCAGAGATGCAGTGAAACAAGTTCAGAGAGGGTCTTACTTAGATAGTAGATACAGTTACAGTTCAAAGTGTAGAGCTTACTTATGCTCTCATAGGTGAATGCATCAACACTGGCTGTAGAATGTCCCGGCACAGGTAGGGCTACTGTAGGGTAGCAAAGAGAGGGGCTCTAGCCCTATGGGCCCTGTGGTGCTGCAGAAGGGCCTAAGTAAGTTAGGATGTGTAGGTCTTGGGGTCCTCCAGGCAAGGTAATAACAGGTAGCCCATTTTATAAGTGGCCTCAGGAGAGGCAGGAGGAGGGCAAGAGGGGTGGGTGTCCTTCTAAAATAACCCCCAGACTGTGAGTGCTTAAGATGGGATTGACTCACCTTCCCCTTGTGCTGGAAGTCTGAAGCGGTACAGGTCCAGAGGCTGCCACCGTAACTGCTTTTATTTATGTAGAGTCTCCTATTCTTCGGTAGTCCGGGAACACAGCAGGGGGCGCCTTCTGCAAGACCGGAGGGTCGTAGGTAGGTGAGGCCGCAAGTAGCTGGGTGTGTAAGGCCCTGAAAGCCCTCCCGGGCAGGCCGCAGGCTGCAACTAAGATGGCGGATCTTTGCGCCTAAAATAGTTCAGGCGCGCAGGGTCCCGGTGTGACCGGGCAGTCAGTGGGAGCCCGTAGGACCTGGGCCAAGGTATGTCACTCCCGGGGTGATGGTCCGTGAGGCTGGGTAGATGGTCCGCAGGAAGGACTGTCCTCGGCGGGGCGGCGAGAAGGGTGATGCGGCTCAGACTCCGGCCGCAAGCGCAGCCGTCTCAGCTGTCTAACGGGTCCCTTGGCTGGTGAGCAATTGGCAGTCTTCTGCTCCGGAGTGGATCCCTGACCCTCCGGAGCCAGCAGGGAGCACTACGTTAGGGCAGAGCGGCAGCAGAGACACGATTAGGGCACCGGATGTCACAAAGTGTCACAAAGTATTACGAAGTTCCCCAAATTTTATATAAGAGGGAAGAGGCAGTTATTGTGGGCTAGAGTAAGTCCAGAGTACCCCCAAATATAGGCAGAAATACGTTAAATTGTGCACTTTTAAGGATTTAGCTGCAGGAGCTCTTCTCAAGCACGTCTATCCTTGTTGGTGGTTAACTCCGCCCCCCCATCACTTATTATTTAAAGGGCCTCTGTTCAGTATGCTTTGTTCCTGCGTTGTCTCAGACCTGTTTGTGAGAGCTCATGTGTATTACCTGGCTGTCTGACGTCCTTCCTGGTTACTGATCCCTGGCTTGTTCCTGACTCTGCTGTTCTCCTTGTTCCTGATTCCGGCTAGTCTGACTACTCGCTTTGGCTCCTGACTCGGCTTGTCTGACTACCAGCTCTGGTTTTGATTCCTGGCTTGTTATTTGACTTGTGGACTTTTTATTATTTTTTGCTATTAATAAAGGTGTGATAATGTTTGCACTTCTCGTCTCAGTCTGATTCCTGGCACCCTGACATTACGCAAGGACCATGAATCCTGATGGTGCTAACAATCCACCTGTTGCAAACTGCTATTTGTAACTGGCCCTTTAAATGGAAAATTGCCCTGCTTCCCTGGATTTTGGAGAAGCCTATTTGCCAGCCTCCTTCCTCATGACTATGGCCCCTGGAAGATTGTGCCCCTGAAAACATGTTAACTTTTGTTGGGTGTGTATGGCCCTTTGAGAACCGTCTGGGGACATATTGTGACTTTGGTGAACAATGCCCCTTTAAGACTATGTCCCCAGACCTGTGAAATGACTTGTCCCTGGCTTTCTCCCACTTGGTTCAGTGGATAGGGCTTGCTGAACCAAGTGCCACACAGGCAGAGTGTTCCACAGAGGGGGAGCACTATTGCAAAGGCATTGGTTTTCATTGTGTGCCATTAAGAGTTAATTTTGTTCAATTCTAAATACAAGTTTGCTGGGATCAGCTCTAATTAAGTTTAGTGATAAACTTTCCCATTGTCTAATCAGACTGCTAGTTGATAAGGTGTACTGCATTGTTTTCTTGTTATCTGCTGAAGAAATGTAATTCTACTATGGCCTGTAAAAGGGCGTTGCCTCTCTATCTAAATGTATCAAATGTGTGATTGGGTATTTTATGCCTCCCCCTGAGAGTGTCTTTTTTGCATGTAACCTCAATAAAAACCAGGCTGTGTGTCCCAGCACATCAGACCTATTCTGACCCTCTAACTTGCAGCTTTGACTCATGTTTGTAGGATACAGCTATAATCACTACAGGGATTGCTATGCTTTTCATACTCCCTTAGCTACAGGGATTGCTACAGAAGGAAGAGGTTCACCTACTGGAGCCTGGTCGTAGGTCCAGGGCGCAGAGCAGATGGCGAGATACCAGCCCAACATCGGTGGTTCATAGAGTCTGCATTACTGATGGTGGCTACGCAGTAGTTAGAGTGACTTCGGTGCTGCTGCTCCTTTGGTGAGCGCTAGGAGCATCCTTTTCTACGGTCCAACTTCCAGACAGCCTGGAGGCAACCGTAACATTTGGTGGCAGCCGTGGGATCGCGTCCTAGTGCAAGGAGCAGCACCCCAACAGCACTGGTATCGTAGGAGAGTTATTGAGGGCAACGCTAGCCACTGCGCAGCGTCCCTACCTACAGCAGCATGGAGCTGACAAGATACTGGTCAGAACCCTGTGAAGAGCACCTCAACCTGATCCGTCGCTATGAGGGTGCTGATTTCGTTCCAGAGGTTCACCTACTGGAGCCTGGTCGTAGGTCCAGGGCGCAGAGCAGACGGCGAGATACCAGCCCAACAGCGGTGGTTCATAGAGTCTGCATTACTGATGGTGGCTACGCAGTAGTTAGAGTGACTTCGGTGCTGCTGCTCCTTTGGTGAGCGCTAGCAGCATCCTTTTCTACGGTCCAACTTCCAGCCAGCCTGGAGGCAACCGTAACACCACCTTTACCTGCCATAATTTCCAGGATGGATGAACAGGATCACCACTTGGATCAATTTGCACTAGACCTGCAAACCCTGCTGATTCGCACTGCACATTTGGACCAAAGTGTTCCACAAGTTATGGCTGCTCCTGTTTCCGCTGCTGCACCTATGCCTACCAGGAGCATGTCCGGTTCTGCACCTCTACCTCAGCTATATGGAGGCGATCCTAATCAGTGCAGAGGGTTTTTGAACCAGGTGGGCATTTACTTTGAGATGTTACCTCAGGCATTTCTCTCTGACAGAGCTAAGGTGGGATTTCTCATCTCTTTACTCTCTGACACAGCTCTTGCCTGGGCTAATCCCTTGTGGGAGACTAATAAACCTGTGATTTCAAATTACCCTGAATTTGTGGCCTCCTTTTGAAGGGTATTTGATGTTCCAGCTCGCTCCTCCTCTGCTGCTAAACTACTCATGTCCATTCAGCAAGGTACAAGATCTGTTGCTCAATATGCCATTGAGTTCCGTACGCTTGCAGCAGAGGTAGGCTGGAACAATGAAGCCCTTGTTGCCGCCTTCTTTCATGGGCTCTCTGATGCGATTAAAAACGAAGTTGCTGCCAGAGATTTACCAGAGGATCTCTAGGTATTGGTGTTTTTTTTTATCCTAATTGACATCAGACTAAGTGAGAGGCCTTCTTTCAAGGAGTGCTTGCGGAAGCCTCCTGTACCATTGTCTCCTACATGTTCGTTCCCACCCATGCCTCCCTCTCCTCCCATGCCTCCTGGTCCCGAGTCACCAGGTACTGCTGAGCCGATGCAGTTGGGATTCACACATCTCTCCGAGGCGGAGAGGGCCTTTAGGAGGAGGGGGGGCTCTGCCTCTATTGTGGGTTACAGGGCCACCTTTTGAAGTCTTGTCCTACATGGCCGGGAAAACGCTCACACCTAAGGTTCTATTGGGGGCAGACCTTAGGTGGTTTATCCTTGTCCCCGGAACCGCTAAAGGAGAAACCTTTGATCATGGTTGTCCTCTCCTGGGTGGACTCCTCCATAGTCACCCAGGCTCTTGTTGACTCTGGTGCTGCGGGCTATTTCATTGACAGTGCTTTTGTATTGAAGCACTCCATTCCTGTTTTTCCTTGGTCCGTTCCGCTTGCTATTGAGGCCATTGATGGCAGGCCCCTTCAGCCCGCACTTGTTACTCATGAAACCGCTCCATTGTCCATGGCTGTTGGGGCTCTCCATTTTGAAACCCTCCTGTTCCAGGTGATAAACTCTCCGCATTTTCCGGTTGTTCTGGGTTATCCCTGGCTCCAAAAGCACAATCCCAGTCTTGACTGGCGCAGGTCCGAAATTTTGTTGTGGTCTCCGCAATGTTTCCACTTGTCTTCAGAAACCAGTTAAAGTCTTGAGCACTTCTTCAGTATCTCCATTGCCAGAGGAGTATCGAGAGTTCCTAAACGTTTTTGACAAGGTGCGTGCCAGTACGTTGCCTCCTCACCGGTCTTACGATTGTGCCATAGACCTGCAACCCGGAGCCATTCCTCCTCAGGGCCAAGTTTACCCTCTGTCTGTTGCAGAGAATTGTGCTATGGAGGAGTATGTTTCCGATGCTCTGTCGCGGGGGATCATCCGCAAATCCTGCTCTCTTGCAGGGGCTGGCTTCTTCTTTGTGAAGAAAAAGGGTGGCGAGTTAAGACCATGCATTGATTATAGGGGTCTTAATCATCTTACCATTAAGAATGCTTACCCTATTCCGCTTATTACAGAACTCTTTGAACGCCTCAAGGGAGCTACGATATTTACTAAGCTTAATTTGAGAGGAGAGTACAATCTCGTTACGATCAAGAAGGGCCACGAATGGAAAACAGCATTTAACACCAGGAGCGGGCATTATGAGTATCTTGTAATGCCCTTTGGCCTATGTAATGCTCCTTCTGTTTTTCAGGAATTTATTAATGATGTCCTACGAGATATGTTACAACAGTGTGTTGTGGTGTGTTACAAACTGCTATTTGTAACTGGCCATTTAAATGGAAAACTGCCCTGCTTCCCTGGATTTTGGAGAAGCCTATTTGCCAGCCTCCTTCCTCATGACTATGGCCCCTGGAAGATTGTGCCCCTGAGAGCATATTAACTTTTATTGGGTGTGTCTGGCCCTTTAAGAACCGTCTGGGGACATATTGTGACTTTGGTGAACAATGCCCCTTTAAGACTATGTCCCCAGACCTGTGAAATGACTTGTCCCTGGCTTTCTCCCACTTGGTTCAGTTTCATTGTGTGCCATTAAGAGTTAATTTTGTTCAATTCTAAATACAAGTTTGCTGGGATCAGCTCTAATTAGGTTTAGTGATAAACCTTACCATTGTCTAATCAGACTGCTAGTGATAAGGTGGACTGCATTGTTTTATTGTGTGTAACTTGTTATCTGCTGAAGTAATGTTGTGGCCTGTCAAAGGGAGTGTCTCTCTATCTAATATCAAATGTGTGATGGGGGATTTTATGCCTCCCCCTGAGAGTGTCCTGTTTGCATGTAACCTCAATAAAAAGCAGGCTGTGTGCTCCAGCACATCAGACCTATTTCTGACCCTCTAACTTGCAGCTTTGACTCATGTTTGTAGGGGACAGCTTCAGCTATAATCACTACAGGGATTGCTATGCTTGTCATACTCCCTTAGCTACAGGGATTGCTATAGAAGGAAGAGGTTCACCTATTGGAGCCTGGTCGTAGGTCCAGGGCGCAGAGCAGACGGCGAGATTCCAGCCCAGCAGCGGTGGTTCATAGAGTCTGCATTACTGATGGTGGCTACGCAGTAGTTAGAGTGTCTACGGAGCTGCTGATCCTTTGGGGAGCGCTAGGAGCATCCTTTTCTACGGTCCAACTTCCAGCCAGCCTGGAGGCAACCGTAACATTTGGCGGCAGCGGTGGGATCGCGTCCTAGCGCAAGGAGCAGCACCACAACAGCACTGGTATCGTAGGAGAGTAATTGAGGGCAACGCTAGCCACTGCGCAGCATCCCTACCTACAGCAGCATAGAGCTGACAAGACACTGGTCAGAACCCTGTGAAGAGCACCTCAACCTGATCTGTCGCTATGAGGGCGCTGATTTCGTTCCAGAGGTAAAGAGGCGGCTAGTCCGATATGGTCCAGACCCTGCACAGGAGGTAGTCAGTCGAATCATCCGAAAATTGGCTACTGAGAACGAAGCGGCACGAGCCTTTGAGCGCCAACTGTGGAGTTTGAGGGTATGGACACCTGGTCTCTCTCCCCAGCCGCAGCATGTTCCACAGGGAGAGGAGAGCAGCGACCTCCCTCCCCAGCAGCAGTATACTGTGCAGAGGGAAGAGACAACCGGTCTCCTTCCCCAACCCCAACCAGAGATACCAGAGGCAGCAGGCCTCATAGACTGGTCCTGGGAGGACCCCCAGCAGGCAGGTGGAGATGGGACCTCAGTCTCTCTACCGGCCCTACAGGGATGCTGGGCAGGTGGCCCAGATCCCCAGCGACAGACCCAGCTACAGGGAGGGGAGAGCATCGACCTCCCTCCCCAGCCGGAGTGTGCCTTCCAGGGAGAGGAGACAACCGGTCTCTCTCCCCAGCCGCAGCATGTTCCAGAGGAAGCGGAGAGCATCGACCTCCCTTCCCAACGGCCGCCGGAGTATCAGGAGGAGGAGGTAAGCCAATCTCCCCCTCCCCAGCTAACTCCTAACTTGGGCCCAGGGTTAACAGTGGAGATGTTAACCCCCACTGACCCCCACGTTCCCTTTGCCACCGGGCAGGACTATGCCCCAATTCCCCCAGCAGAAGAGCTGGCATCAGGACAGAGCGCTGCTGGCCTCTGCCCTACAGACCTTGTCCTTGTTACAGAACTGGCCTGCAAACCCCTCACCCCAGCAGAAGCGCTGGCACCAGGGCAGAGTGCCGCTGGCCTCTGCCCCCCAAGTACCACCAGCTATTTGCCCAGCTGCGCCAGGAAGGCCGAGGATGCTACACTTTCATCCTACAACCTGGAACCTACAGGCCAATACTACTTATTGTGGGGGGGCTACTTTGCTGCTAATGTTTATTTGTGGGTGGGTTACGAGACTAACTTAGGCACTGACCGACAGAAGGTCAGGTGCCTGGTTAGTCTCCCTCCAAAAGGGGAGATATGTTACAAACTGCTATTTGTAACTGGCCATTTAAATGGAAAACTGCCCTGCTTCCCTGGATTTTGGAGAAGCCTATTTGCCAGCCTCCTTCCTCATGACTATGGCCCCTGGAAGATTGTGCCCCTGAGAGCATATTAACTTTTATTGGGTGTGTCTGGCCCTTTAAGAACCGTCTGGGGACATATTGTGACTTTGGTGAACAATGCCCCTTTAAGACTATGTCCCCAGACCTGTGAAATGACTTGTCCCTGGCTTTCTCCCACTTGGTTCAGTTTCATTGTGTGCCAATAAGAGTTCATTTTGTTCAATTCTAAATACAAGTTTGCTGGGATCAGCTCTAATTAGGTTTAGTGATAAACCTTACCATTGTCTAATCAGACTGCTAGTGATAAGGTGGACTGCATTGTTTTATTGTGTGTAACTTGTTATCAGCTGAAGTAATGTTGTGGCCTGTCAAAGGGAGTGTCTCTCTATCTAATATCAAATGTGTGATGGGGGATTTTATGCCTCCCCCTGAGAGTGTCCTGTTTGCATGTAACCTCAATAAAAAGCAGGATGTGTGCTCCAGCACATCAGACCTATTTCTGACCCTCTAACTTGCAGCTTTGACTCATGTTTGTAGGGGACAGCTTCAGCTATAATCACTACAGGGATTGCTATGCTTTTCATACTCCCTTAGCTACAGGGATTGCTATAGAAGGAAGAGGTTCACCTATTGGAGCCTGGTCGTAGGTCCAGGGCGCAGAGCAGACGGCGAGATTCCAGCCCAGCAGCGGTGGTTCATAGAGTCTGCATTACTGATGGTGGCTACGCAGTAGTTAGAGTGTCTACGGTGCTGCTGATCCTTTGGGGAGCGCTAGGAGCATCCTTTTCTACGGTCCAACTTCCAGCCAGCCTGGAGGCAACCGTAACATGGTGTACTTAGACAACATCCTCATACACTCACCCACAGTTGAGGGCTCATCGTTCTGATGTTACACGGGTTCTTCAGAGACTACGTGAGAACGGCCTGTTTTGTAAAATTGAGAAATGTAAGTTCCATCAGACTCATGTAACCTTCCTAGGTTATATTATCTCCGTTGCAGGGTTCTCCATGGATCCTGACAAGTTATCTGCAGTTCTGCAGTGGCCTCGCCCAGTTGGTCTTCGGTCTATTCAACGTTTTTTGGGGTTCGCCAATTACTATAGAAACTTTATTAAAAACTTTTCTTCCTTGGTCAAACCTATCACAGACATGACCCGTAAAGAGAATGATCCACTCCATTGGTCACCTACTGCCATTGAGGCCTTTTATAGTCTTAAGACTGCCTTTGCTTCCACTCCAGTTCTGGCTCATCCTAACCCTCTCCTGCCTTTCGCTCTTGAGGTTGATGCGTCTGAGACTGGAGTAGGTGCCCTCTTGTCTCAACGTCCTATGCCTGACAGTTCCTTGCATCTGTGTGGTTTATTCTCTAAGAAATTGTCTCCAGCGGAGTGCACTCAAGGAATGGAGGCATCTTCTCAAGGGTACTAGCGTGCCAGTGCTCATTCTTACTGACCACAAGAATTTAACTTATCTATCTGTAGCAAAACGTTTGTTGCCCCGACAGGCCAGATGGGTGCTATTTTTGTCTCAATTTAATTATGTGGTCTCCTACCTGCCTGGTAGTAAGAATGTTAGGGCTAATGCCCTATCTCAACAATTTTCACCTCTGTCCAAGGAGGAGTCAGTACCTACTCCATTTATACCTCCTGACCATATTTTGGCTACCATACATACTAATTTGACTTCTCCCTTGGGGGAGGAGATCCTGGCTGCACAAACCAATGGACCTCCTGAGAAACCTAGTGGTAAGTGTTTTGTTCCTGAGAATCTTCAAACTAAACTTTTGCACACTTACCACTATCCTAAAGCCGCAGGTCACCCAGGCAAGAACCAAATGATTTGGTCTGTCACTCGACAATTCTGGTGGCCAGGTCTTCGTTCTGATGTTACTGCGTATGTTGCCTCCTGCTCAGTTTGTGCACAGAATAAGACTCCTCAACATCTTCCTGTGGGTCTTCTTCAACCTATTGCTAATGGTGAGCGTCCTTAGACACATCGTTCCATGGACTTCATTGTCGAGCTCCCTGTTTCCAATGGCAATACTGTTATCCTTATGGTGGTTGACCGTTTTTCTAAAATGTCACATTGCATTCCCTTGAAGAAGTTGCCTACGGCTCAGGAGCTTGCTTCATTTTTGCCTGTGAGGTCTTCCGTTTACATGGGTTACCCAAGGAGATAGTGTCGGACCGGGGTAGCCAGTTTGTCTCCAGATTTTGGCATTCCTTTTGTGCTCAAATGGGGATCCAGCTCTCCTTCTCCTCGGCATATTACCCTCAATCCAATGGGGCTGCGGAATGGTCTAATCAAGCTCTGGAACAGTTCCTCTGTTGCTATGTCTCAGATCACCACAATAATTGGTCTGAACTGTTACCTTGGGCAGAGTTTGCTCATAATAGTGCTATTAATGCTTCCTCCAAGTTATCCCCGTTCATGGCGAATTATGGGTTTCAACCATCCTTGTTGCCCGATTCATTCATGTCTCAGGGTATTCCGGCTTTGGAGGAGCATCTCCGGCAACTCCGTTTCACATGGGTGCAGATTCAGGATTGCCTTCATCATTCTATGCAGCGCCAAAAGTTCCAGGCTGATCGTAGACGTCTGCCTGCACCTTCCTACCAGGTTGTTGAGAGAGTTTGGCTGTCCTTCCGCAACTTGAACCTTTGTGTGCCTTCCAATAAACTGGCTCCCCGTTATGTTGGTCCTTTTTGAATACTCCCACGGGTCAATCCTGTGGCCTACGCTCTTGACCTTCCTCCTGCAATGCGCATCTCCAATGTTTTTCATGTCTCCCTCTTGAAACCATTGGTTTGTAATTGGTTTACCATTGTGTTGCCTCGTCCCCGTCATATCTTTGTTGACAACCATGAGAAGTATGAGGTCAGCAGCATTATTGACTCTTGTATGTCCAGGGGCCGTGTACAGTATTTGGTTCATTGGTTGGGGGTATAGTCCAGAGGAGCGTTCATGGGTTCCCTCCTCTGATGTTCATGCTCCCACCCTCCTCCGTGCCTTCCATGCCCGTTTCCCCAATAAGCCTTTTGTCCTCTCGCGGGGGAGGGGTCTTTGAGGGGAGGGTACTGTCAGGGTTTTTTCCTGACTTGTTTGCCATGTGCTGCTGGCAGCCATTTTACTCACCTCTCTTCCTGACTATGGTGCATTGTGGGGGATGCTGCTCACTTCCTGCACTTCCTTTTATGGCCAGACTGGTTTACATCATCCATGTGAGACAGGATGCAGTCTCAGAATTGTGATGTCATCACTTATTATTTAAAGGGCCTCTGTTCAGTATGCTTTGTTCTTGCGTTGTCTCAGACCTGTTTGTGAGAGCTCCTGAGTATTACCTGGCTGTCTGACGTCCTTCCTGGTTCCTGATCCCTGGCTTGTTCCTGACTCTGCTGTTCTCCTTGTTCCTGATTCCGGCTCATCTGACTACTCGCTTTGGCTCCTGACTCGGCTTGTTTGACTACCAGCTCTGGCTTTGATTCCTGGCTTGTTATTTGACTTGTGGACTTTTTATTATTTTTTGCTATTAATAAAGGTGTGATTATTTTTGCACTTCTCGTCTCAGTCTGATTCCTGGCACCCTGACAACAGGTTTTTCCCATGCCCCAACGAAGACCCATGGGAGGGGGAGGCAGAGGCAGAGGGGGACAAGGAGGAACAGTCAAAGACGGGTGGAACAGACCCAGTCACAACCCTCCACAGGGGAGATATCAGTTACGCAGGGGGAGAGAACCTGCACTGACAAAGTACAAATGAAGAGTGTTATTAACCTTTCTAAGCATACTATCTTTGGGTTTAGTCTTTTCATCCTCCACATCATTCAACCTATTCCAGACACTAATTGATGTAAATGGTCTAATCAGAAATCTTACACTTAAAAAACATTTTTTGGATAGAAATGATAGTGTAACTTATGAAACAGGCCCCCAGAGAACACAAGAACAAAATGAGGATATATTATCCTTTACAGAAACTTGTGATATTGTGTCTATGGAGGACCTCCTTTCAGAAAATACACTATATAGACAGGAACACCTAGAACAAAATAGAGCCTTACCAAGCTTCAAAAAGAAATCAAAATTTTACCCCATACAAGATAGAGGCCCCATCCTAGTAACCTTCCAAAGAAGAGTAGAAAAAGAACTAACCAAGCTTTACAATAAAATGAATAAGACAAAAAAGAATTTAACATATAAAGAAAGAATGGCACTCCAAGGACGTAGCACAAATAGGGACATTACAATTAGAAATACGGACAAAGGAGGGTCCATTGTCATTATGGATAAGACATGGTTTGTTGAGGAAGCCCTAAGACAATTGAATGATACGTCACAATACACTAAATTACACAACAATCCAACAAATATATTTGCAAGGAAGTTAAGACACCTGGTAGATGATAGTAGAGAAATGGGCCTGTTTAATCAAGAAACAGCAGAATATTTAATAGTGGAACATCCGACTGTTCCAATATTTAATCATCTACCAAAGGTGCATAAGTCCCTTGTAGAAATAACTGGAAGAACAATAGTAAGTGGTATAGGATCTATAACAGAAAGACTGTCACAATAGCTAGACTCAATACTACAACCCATAGTGTTTACCCTACACAGTTACTTAAGAGACACAAAGGATCTCCTAAATTTATTAACAGATTTCAAGTGGAAAAAGAGCTATGGATGGCTAACTATAGATGTAAAGGCGCTATATACATTTATACAACATGAAAAGGGCCTGGAAGCAATTGAGTTTTTTCTTAACAGAACTGGTGATTCTAGCAATTCTTGTATTAAATTCATAGTAAGTGTCACCAAGTTTTTGTTAACACATAACTATTTTTTGTTTAAGGGAACCTACTATCTCCAGAGATGTGGAACAGCTATGGGGGAAAAATTTGCCCCCTCCTATGCCAACCTGTTAATGGGTTGGTGGGAGCTGTTCCACATCTTTGGAGATAAGGGGGGCCAACAGCGACAGATAAAGTTTTTTTAGAAGATTTATTGATGATCTGATAATAATTTGGGATGGTGATAGAAATTCTGCAAACCAATTTGTGAGGAAATTAAATAGAAACAATGTAGGTATCAGTTTTACACATCATTATGAGGAAAGGAATATTTAATTCCTTGATATTGAGAATACAGGAACAGAAAATGAGGGAATCCAGAGTACAATCTTCAGAAAACCAATATCGGGAAACATGGTATTACACGCCAAAAGCTGTCACCCTAGAAGTATATTTAAAGCCATCCCAAAAGGCCAGTTTGTAAGGCTAAGATGAAATTGCACCAAAAAAGAAGAGTATAATAGACAAGCCAATGATCTGAAATGAGGCTCAAAGAGAGAGGATATTATGAGTCTATGGTAAAAAGTGTGAATAGACAAATACAGGGTGTAGAAAGAAAGGAATTCTTGTTAAATAAACCTAAGACAAAATTGGAGAACATATTTGAAAAGGGTATAAATTTTGTCACAGACTACAGTGATAAATACCATGCAGTGTGCAGCATTATAAGAAACAACATTTCCATTTTGAGTGCAGATGACCTCCTAGTAAACACTGTCAAAAAAGGGTGTAGGTTCTCATATAGGAAAGCCAAAACAATAGGAAATGCAGTGGCTCCAACAAAATTACAAGAGAAAAAGAGAGGCACTAGTTCATGGCTAAGCTGTGTAGGAGTGTTCCCATGCAGCAATCATACATGTACAGCATGTGAATACCTGACCACAGGAAATCAATTTAAGAGTGAGGCCACTGGAAAATGTTTTGACCACAAAGAGTGTTTAAATTGTAGAGCCACAAATTGTATTTATTTACTAACATGTCAAGAGTGTAGTGTCCAGTACGTAGGGTTAACAACCTGCGAGGTCAGAAGTCGAATAAGAGAACAATATCAAGGCAGGTACAATGACAATACCATTAATTGATCATTTTTCTAGAAAGCATTCTAGAAAATCCAGCTCACTTAGATGGACAATTATACAAAAAAGTAAGGGTCTCAGAAAGAGGGGGAGATATTAATTACATCTTAGCAAAACAAGAAGTATTTTGAATGATTAAATTACAAACAAGAATCCCTAGGGGATTGAACTCAGAATCGGATGTAATTCATTTTTGGCAATAAACATAGAATATGTTTTAAAAGTAAGAAAATAAAAGAGAGAAAGAACATGACTAGAATGAGATATCCAGAAGGTTGAATAAATATTGAGTTTGCAGCAATAATGGTTCTATTTTAAAATAAGTTAATTTTCTGTATTTAATAGTAGTGCTTTACCTTTAAATGTCCTGCCAGATTTCTCATTACCTCTAATGTCAGTCCGTTTTTATCAAGAGACTGAAGAAGTAGAGTATCTATCTTTGCTACAACCCCATAAAATCCCTATTACACAAGAGCTTGAGAACACTGGAGTGGGGTAGATTACTATGATTTCCATAGCAGGATCTGCATTAATCCTCTAGTGCGGTAACTGCCCAACCACTGTTGCTAATCAGACATACTTATTAGCTCTATTCATAATGACACTGAGGTTTACTGCCGTAGTCCTCACAAAACGTATCGATCCTTTGATCAGACATGCAGTTTCACCTCGCTGGATGCTCACTTCTGGATATTAATCATATATAGTTTATACTAAGTGTTTTTTTCTTAATGTTTGAAGTTTTCCTATAGAATATGCTAATTATTCCTCCTGAACCTATTGCTTTGTCACACATGGCTCTCTGACAATACTGGAGACATACTTCATATTTTAATATACACAGAAGGGCTTTGTTCTCACATACAATATACTATCAAGACTTATGCTTAATAGGTATTCGGAGTAGGCTTAGACTGCAGAGCTATATAACTATATGTTAGCAATTTTTATTTACACCTGAACCTGTTATATTTCTGTAACATCTTTAATTAGTAGCTGTTCCAGCCACAGATAGAAGATATATTGATATTATTTTTGTCTAGGAATTGCCACGGATACCTGATGTCTCCACTAGATGGAAGTAAAGCTCTACATATGGTCTTCCAGATTGAGCAAGTTCCTCTTAGCTTTAACCACTTCAGGGAAATGTTTATAGTTGGGGAGAGAATCTTGTGATAAAATATAGAGTAGCCCTCCTTTACCATAAACAATCATAAACTGCTCCATTCATATATATTCTTGTTAAGGGATCATGTGTGACCCTATATGTTTACTGTTCAGAATATTCCCCTCTTCATCCCCCTCTTTGATCCACATTTTCACTAGTGGTCCAAGAGTAATCTCCTGTTTTGAGGGTTGACTTTCTATGTTGAAAAAAATGGTAAAAATGAGGTTACTAAATATAATGTTCAGAATTTACAAGCCCCTCAGAGGACTTGTCCTCCGAGATATATTTAAGATATAAGATTATTAAGCCTAAATTTAGCATTTAGATACGGTTTACTTTTTTTTTTTTGCTCGAAGTGATATCTATGTTAAATACTGCTGGTGATAGAATATGTAGAAATGCTAGTTGACCGCTGTCGAGTTATAGTTGGCTCAGAGTGTTCATATTTCAGCCTCTGAATCGAGCTTATACATATATATATATATATATATATATATATACATACACACACACTAAAGCAAAACTTGTAATCTAACCGTATGCCAGCTACAATATAACTAATAGTGATATTGTAGATAGCTTAGGTTTTATTTTTATTTCACAGGTAAGTTTGTATTTATTTTAACTAGGTAGAATAGTTAGTAAATAGTTATTAACTATTTACTAACTACCTAGTTAAAATAAATACAAACTTACCTGTGAAATAAAACCTAATCTGCCTTTCACTAAAACCTAACATTAGAAGAAAAAAAAAAAAAACTGCCATTACAAAAAATTAAAAACACTAAAATTACAAAAAATAATACAAAATAATAAAAATTATTCCTATTCTAATACCTGTTTAAAAAAAAAAAAAACACCCCAAAATAAAAACCCTAATCTATAATAAACTACCAAGGTTCCCTAGAAGGGCTTTTTGTATGGGCAATGCCCTTAAAATGGCATCTCTTTTGCTGCCCATTATGGGTAGATTAGTTTTTACTTTATTTTTATTTTGTTGGTTTGGGGGGTGGGGGTTTGTATTCTGTTAGGGGGGTTTGCGTTTCTTTTGTAGGAAAAGAGCTGATTTCTTTAGGGCAATGCCATACAAAAAGCCCTTTTAAGGGCCGATGGTAGTTTATTAAAGATTAGGGTTTTTTATTTTGGGGTGTTTTTTTTTTAAACAGGGTATTTGATTAGGAATCATTTTTATTATTTTGGATAATTTTCAATTGTTATTTTTTTGTAATGGTAGGTTTTTTTATTTTTTGCAATTTTAGTGTTTTTTTATTTTTGTAATGTTAGGTTTTAGTGTAAGGCAGCTTAGGTTTTATATCACATGTTAGTTTGTATTTATTTTAACTAGGTAGTTAGTAAGTAGTTAATAACTATTTACTAAGTAGTCTACCTAGCTAAAATAAATGCAAACTTACCTGTGAAATAAAAATAAAACCTAAGCTAGCTACAATATAACTATTAGTTATATTGTAACTAGTTTAGGTTTTATTTCACAGGTAGTATGTAATTCGTTTTAAATAGATATTATTTAGTTAATAAGTGTAACTTTAATTTAGCTCTATTTTAATTATGTTAAAGTTAGGGGGAGTTAGGTTTAGGGTTACGGTTAGGGTTAGGGGTTAATAGTTTAATTTAGCTTGTTGCGATGTGGGGGACTGGCGGTTTAGGGGTTAATAGGTTTATTTAGTGGTAGTGATGTGGGAGGGCAGAGGTTTAGGGATTAATAACTTTTTTTAGTGGCGGCGATGTCGGGGAGCAGCGCAATAGGGGTTAATATCTTTATTATAGCGTTGGCGATGTTGGGATGCGGGGGAATAGGGGTTAATAACTTTAGTATAGTGGCGACAATGTCGGGGAGTGACAGAATAGGGGTTAATACATTTTATTAGTGGAGGCGATGTCAGGAGCGGCAGATTAGGGGTTAATCACAATAGTGTTTGCAATGCGGGAGGGCCTCGGTTTAGACGTTAATAGGCAGTTTATGTGTGTAAGTGTACTTTGTAAAACTTTAGTTATGAGTTTAATGTAACAGTTTTGTTACGTAAAACTCAAAACTACTGCTCTCAGATGGCGGTATGGATCGTGTAGGTGTAGGCTGTAATGCAAGCTTTTTAGCCTCACTGCAAAACTCGTAATAGCAGCGCTATAGAAGTCCCATGAAAAATCAACATTTTTTTGAGTGCAGGACTGACATTGCGTTACATTTTAAAAGGCTTGCGGTACAGCTATACCGACAAGACTTATAATGGCTTTGTTGCTGTTTTAACGCTGAAATGACCATTTTCTCAGCGTTAAAACACGAACACACAACTTGTAATCTACCTGAATATTGGTAATGCAAATTTTAGCTTGAGAGCTGTTTATCTCACTATGAAGGATTTTGGATGTGAAAGGGAGATTCTCACATTACAAGTCCAGCTCTAAAAAAATCCAAAAGATTTTGCAAGATGTCACTGGTAGGAACAAAGCCTTGCAGCAATAACCTCCAGGAAGCAGCTAAATTACCGCTAAGGTCTTACATTGATTAGGCCAACGAACCCTATCCCTGCCTTAAGCCTGATAAAGAGCCAGCAACCAAAAGGAAGCCATTTGCCTGAATGACGCCACTACTTATTATTGATGTCCTCAATGAACACAAGGGGTTGGGAGGGAGGGAAACTTTCTCCTTGAAAATCCCAGGAAGAAGAGGCAGGAATCTTCCAGAACCTTCCTTATAACCTGGTAAGACTGGGACCTCCCCTAACTTTGCAACATTGTTGCTACTACACTACACTGGGATTTTCACTACCCTGTCAGGCCCAGGCCCTTATCTCCATTACAGGAGACTCTGCTACCTTAAATTCCCCTAAGGGCTGATGCTCCACTTTGGTAGTTACAACCCCCCTTAAAACAAAACCATACCTACTTATTCACTCTACTTGGAATAATAATAAAAGACACAGACAACAGAGAGCTGGGTATAAGACCATGTGAAAATAGTCGCATTTATTTAACCTTTAAATAAATAACTTGACTTCAACGGAAGTCGTAACTGAACTTTTAACCTGTGGCGGCATTCGAGGCCTAATAATAAATATAACAGCTCCATATGGTTAGAGGTCGCGGCCAGATGTTGTGGAATTGGAAAATCGCCAAAGGGGGGCCGCAAAAACGCGGCTCCACCCCATTCCTTCTAGGAGGAGCAGACGTCCTAAGGGATCTTCAGCCAGCAGACCCGCGGGGCGGGGGCCCCCAGGTCATGACCTGAGGACATCTCCGCTGCCCATTAGCCCGACTGTCACCCCTACAGACTCTGCCCTCAGGTGTTTAAGGCCACGACCTCCCGCTGCTAGGAGATAAAAAACTTGCCTTTGCTTCAACCTCTAAGGCACTGGTAGGAACAAAGCCTTGCAGCAATAACCTCCAGGAAGCAGCTAAATTACCGCTAAGGTCTTACATTGATTAGGCCAACGAACCCTATCCCTGCCTTAAGCCTGATAAAGAGCAAGCAACCAAAAGGAAGCCATTTGCCTGAATGACGCCACTACTTATTATTGATGTCCTCAATGAACACAAGGGGTTGGGAGGGATGGAAACTTTCTCCTTGAAAATCCCAGGAAGAAGAGGCAGGAATCTTCCAGAACCTTCCTTATAACCTGGTAAGACTGGGACCTCCCCTAACTTTGCAACATTGTTGCTACTACACTACACTGGGATTTTCACTACCCTGTCAGGCCCAGGCCCTTATCTCCATTACAGGAGACTCTGCTACCTTAAATTCCCCTAAGGGCTGATGCTCCACTTTGGTAGTTACAACCCCCCTTAAAACAAAACCATACCTACTTATTCACTCTACTTGGAATAATAATAAAAGACACAGACAACAGAGAGCTGGGTATAAGACCATGTGAAAATAGTCGCATTTATTTAACCTTTAAATAAATAACTTGACTTCAACGGAAGTCGTAACTGAACTTTTAACCTGTGGCGGCATTCGAGGCCTAATAATAAATATAACAGCTCCATATGGTTAGAGGTTGCAGCCAGATGTTGTGGAATTGGAAAATCACAAAAGGGGGGCCGCAAAAACGCGGCTCCACCCCATTCCTTCTAGGAGGTGCAGACGTCCTAAGGGATCTTCAGCCAGCAGACCCGCGGGGTGGGGGCCCCCAGTTCACAACCTGAGGACATCTCCCCCGCCCATTAGCCCGACTGTCACCCCTACAAACTATGCCCTCAGGTGTTTAAGGCCACGACCTCCTGCCACAAGAGACATGATTTCTCTGAAAAAACTGACTCTTGCTGCCACAAATCAAATATGGGTAACTAAGGCCTTTTTGTGGTCCGCCATGAAGATTAACAGCCCTTCGTCGGTCAGATGCACTCCGTCAGGGCAATACAGCTGCTTTTTATCCGCAGAAATCTGCTCATGGCGGACCACAAAACCTCCTACAGCCCCCACCGCTCTACCCAGCTCCCTGTTGACCTTCTTCCTCACCCTATAAGCTGTTTTGGGCATGGGAAAATATTGCCAACACAACCGGGGGATCATGTTGGACCAAGCCAGCTTTACCCCCGGGAATGTAGCGCAAATCCACCGGACATCGGACCTCATGATGTTGATGAGGTCCAAAGCCTGTGCACAACCTAGGTCATTGGCCCCCATGTGCAAAATGATGATGTGGGGCTGCCCCCATCTGTGCCTGGTGTCTTGAAGGAGGGGAGCCAAACCATTCCACTGTAAGCCTCTATGTCCCAACCATCTCACTGAAGCCTTTGACACCGCTATCCCCAGCTGCTGCCCGTCTGGATGGGAGAGCGCCTGCAGGGCTGCCCAGTGAACGTATGAAGGCCCCATGATCCAAACGCGGGTAGGGCCCCCCGCTACACCTAAAATGGATAACAATGATTAAGAGCTGTAATGCCCCGTGCAACCACGCCACGCATGAACTTGTGATTATCCCACCCCTCTATCTTCCTATGCCTCAGTAGGGGGTCGCACGTATCCCTTGAAGCAATTCAACTTCCATCTGCCTAACCTCTGGATACTCTGCGCCTCCCATCCCAACGCAGCCGCGCTGGTCGCTGCCCTTATGCGGAAAGAATGAGGCGTAATCCTGCATTTCCCCAGCCCAGCTGCAATAACCGCTTTCTTCAGGACTGCGGCAAACTGGTACCTAGACAAGTTAGACCCGTCCGCGTGCACCAGGAACTGCGGCCTATCCTGCATACGTAGCGCTAAGTAGGCCTTGGTTGCCCGCACCGGGCAGGCCTCTGAACCTGAGGGGGCGAGGGTCACCCATGCCCCCCTTCCATCCTGGTCCATCTTGGAATGAGGGATGTACAATATCATGTTTTCCCCGGCCCATTTAATGTGGGCCATCTGTATCCCAGACTTAACTGCCTGTTTAGAGGCAGATACCAGCTCCCCAGGCCTGAGTGCCGCGAAAAATGCCACCGTGAAGGTGCATTCGAACAAGGCCCTCTCGTAGGCGTCTGTGCAAACTGAGCCTGATCAGCCCAAGGAGCCGGTGTGAGGTCACCAGCTATCTCACATCTCGCAACCTTCCTTCTAGCCTACCCCAGCCCTTAATTATTTGCCTCACTAAGAAACTTTTTGTCACGTTGGGGTATTCCAGCAGGTTGCAGAAAAAGGATATTGCAGATATTTTTATTGAGATTGCCCCTTTCGATGTCCCTTGTCGCTGCCAGCGGGCCAGCCATCGAAGAAACAAATCTCGAGGGACTTCCATTAAACTTACGGCATGTGCTGTGCAATACTCTACCCACTCACCCCAATGCTGTGCGAAGGCCCTCCAGGTGTTCGGAGCCAGCGACGCCTGCACTAAGTGTCGGATGGAATTCCAATCCCCCCCACCTGCCAAACAGAGGGGGGACAGGGTAAGCCCTGTGCTGCAGCATTTGGCGCCAGCCTGCGGAACTGCTCCCACTGAAACCTCGATAGAGCATCCGCCAGGGTGTTATTCACCCCTGGTACATGCCGCGCTACAAACTGTATGTTATACTGTAAGCACCAGAGCACCAGGTGCCGTATATACCGAACGACCACGGGTGAGGAAGCGGATAGCCTATTAATGGCGAACACGACACTAGCGTTGTCCGTACAGAACACTATGAACCTGTCTTTCAGCGCCCGACCCCACAATTCCATTGCCACCACTATCGGAAAGAGTTCCAACAGCGTCAGGTTCCAAGTCATCCTTGACTGCACCCATGACAGCGGCCATGGTTCAGCACTCCACTGTCCACTGAGGTAGGCCCCGTAGCCGTATGCCCCAGCTGCGCCAGTGAAGAGGTGATCGGCCTGGCTAGAAGCCAGAGGCGCCCTCCATAACAGCATCCCATTAAAGCCAGTGAGAAACCTCTCCCAAACCAGGAGGTCCTCCCGCATCTCCTCCGACACCTTTAAGACCCGTGCGTAATGAGGGGCAGTAAACTTGGCCTCCATCCTCCTATTAAATGCGCGACCCATGGGTATCACCTTAAACTCGAAGTTGAGGAGACCCAACACCGATTGCAGTTCTTTTAACTACATGGCTGTTGCCACCCATGTCTTGCGGACCGCCGCAAGCATGGCGCCTACCTTGTCTTCCGGGAGACGACATAGCCTTGCAGCAGTCTCAATTCCTAAGAATGTGAGCCTCGTTATGGGTCTCTGGGTCTTATCTTCCGCCAGCGGTACCCCAAATTCGCCCATCAACCCTCGCATTACTGCCATGAGTTGAGCACATTCCTGCGTGTCGGCCCTGCCGACCAGCAGAAAGTCATTGAGGTAATGCGCCACCACCCTATTACACGCTGCCGTCACAATTGCCCAGTGGAGGAACGTTTTAAATGCCTCAAAATATGCACACGAGACTGAGCAGCCCATGGGTAAGCATTTGTCGACATAATAACACCCCTCAAACTTGCAACCCATCAACCTAAATGAAGTGGGGTGTATTGGCAGCAACCGAAACGTGGATTCAATGTCCAGTTTGACGATATCCAGGGCTTGATCGAACGACTGGTAAGACACAGAGCTGATCGCCGGGTCAATTGCGTCGTTAACTGAGCCGCCCTTTGGGTAGGACAAATGCTGAATAAGGCAAAACTTCCCTGGGTCCTTCTTGGGGACTACCCCCAACGGTGATATCACTAACCCCTGAATGGGTGGACTATCAAATGGGCCTGCAAACCTTCCAAGGGAAGATCCTTAACCTCTAAGTTAAGGGCTGGATTGCCGACCATCTTTCTGCGAAACTTGCTATCGTAGGTCCGCCACATACCCTCGCTGAACCTATTATATATTTGTCCAATGATCTCAGCATACTTTATAACATCCCCAGGGGCCTCGGGCCTCTGCTCTATATAGCAGGATGAAAAGACCTGGAAGCAACGTCTCCATTCGTCAAACATGTATGGCCACTGGAATTTCTTAGGCCCGGTGCCGTCCTCGCTCCTCTCTTTCTCTCTCTGGGCCTCCAATGACAGCTCAAAAACATTCACATATTTGTGATCCCTAATTTTTTTAACTGTCTTGGCCTTCAGGTGAGCATGAAGGCAGTGAATCTTACAGGGATATGAATCCCCCTGCAGAGCCACCTGCCTGGCGCTAGCTATGCTCCCCTGCTGTTGAACTGCGCCCACTACCCCTAGTGGTATGCCCGCTCCAGCTTACACCGCGCCCTGCTCTGCCGCTGCCTGCGACTTGTCTATTAGGCCTGAGCTCCTACTCTGTGCTCGCTCTGCCACGAACAGCTAAGCATCTTAAACATGCGCCTCTGCCCCTTACTGTTCACACCCAGCTTCCTACCCCCATCTGAATCTGAATCAGTGCTAGAGCTATTGCTAAGTGTGTGTGATAGCAATGACAATTGGTTCTCACCAGCCACCGAAGTTGAGGGCACCACAGCTTCTGTCGCTGCTCCTGAGGGTCCTTCTCCCGCTTGCATGTTTGCTGCTGACTCCACCACACTGGATGTTCCTGCAGATGAAGAAACTGGTCCAGCACCCTGGGAAGGAGAAAGAAAGAAGAGGGGAGTACCCAGGCTGACCATAGCTGAACTCCCACTGTGCCCCACCAAGGGGGTAGATGCCCTTGGGATCGCAGCATCAACTACCCCACTAATGTCAGCCAAATTGCTAGCCCTCTCCCACTCAGGCGCATTCATGCTAGCAGAACCTCTGTTCCTCCCTGCCAGTGGCCCCTGAGCAATCTCACTACTCCTGCTTGCCCCAGATACATTCGTCACTTTTAGGCCCCTGTGGCCCTCATGCACATCTTGACTGTCAGCACCAAACTGCCCCTCGTGAGCACTACGCAGATTCACACCCCTTGCTCTGATCACCCTGCTCCCTCTGAAGCATCCTCTATAGTTTTCACGCCCCCTGCTCATCCATGCCGCTCTCACACCCCTCACAGATCTTGCAGAACATTGCGCAGCGGAGCTGGCCAGCCCGGGTACTCCCCACTCTCCTCCGGTAAGTACCCGGCTTGGTCTCTTCCTGGTTGCTCCCCGACCTCTTGCCACTCTGGACGCTCCCTGCCTGTGCGCGTCACTCCCGGAAGTGACGTCACATGCTACAGGCGCTGGAAGCGCCGGACCGTAAGTGGGCATGGCCAGCGGCAGGCCACAATCGGAGCCTGCCGTAGCACTAGGAGCAACCGACTGACCCACCACTGATGCCCTGCCTGACGCTAGGCCGCTCGCGGAGCTAGGCCCAGCCGAGACAGGGCCCACTTGTAAGGGTTAAACTTCTGCTCACCTAGTAACTCCACCCTTTTTACCTATATCAGTACCAGCACACCTGCAGACAAGTGCTTGGTAATTTGTTTTGTTCCTGAACTGCACGCTGTGCATATGGATTAACTTTGTTTGCCTTCTCTCCTAACTTGGATTATAAATATAGGACGTCCTATTTCTCAAATTACTCTGAGCCTCATATTCTAAGGAATCCTCTTCTATAATTCTCTTTGCAAAGAGAACTTTCTTAATTACCCTCTGAACAGCTTCCAACTAAGGATTCAGCTGTTCCACCTCTCCCATGCATAAACTGAACTCTGCTACAATTCTGCTGTCAGCATATCCTGTGCTGACAGGCAGATTCACACAGTCTATTCAGAGGTAGGAGCTGCGCACACAGCCATCAGCATATCCTGTGCTGACAGGCAGATTCACACAGTCTATTCAGAGGTAGGAGCTGCGCACACAGCCATCACGCTACCTAGTGCTGACAGGCAGATACACACTGGGTATTCAGAGGTAGGAGCTGCGCTGTGTATCATCACTCTCTCCAGTAACCCCTACTGTGCTGGACTGGTACTAACTTGGCATTTACACTTCTACCTATTACTACTCTGTACTTATCTGACATCCAATCTGCTCAGACCAAAGGTGAAGTCACCAACACTTTTAGCACTACCTCAGATCTCTATACCATCTGACAAATATCAGACCTGAGTATTTACCACCTACTAATTAAAATCACTTTATTACTTGAGCGTACCTGAACAATAGCTACGCTCTTAAAGAAGGTGAAACAACAACCACTTTTGTAAAACAATTCTGCAGCTGAGGTCTAGATCCCAGTTCTAATCTTACATATTACCAAGCCCCCAAAATGGACCCAGCAGAATTGCCACAAGTGGTGTATAATCTTTCTCAGAGAGTGGACCAGCTCTCACAGGGACTCAGGGAGCTTCAAGTTGAGAACCAGACCTTAAGAGGTATAATATGGGACTCCCTCACTCCAAAAGCATCCTCTTCAGAGCCTACCATAGAACCTCAAGTCTCGCTGCCTGATACCTTCTCAGGTAATCGCAAGAATTATAGACATTTCAAAAATGCTTGCACTCTGTTATTTCAATTGAAGCCAAAAACCTACAGTACAGATAAAATCAAAGTACTAACTATGATATCTTTCTTACGTGGCGAACCAAGGGTGTGGGCGGATACACTGTATGAGGCCAATGATCCAGTCTTAACCTCATTCCCACAATTTCTTGCTACAATGGATGAACTTTATGTTGATTCTAACTTACAGTTATCTGCAGAATCCAATATGAGAGGCCTCAAACAAGGCCGAAGACAGGTTGAAGATTATATTACGGAATTCAAACTGTATTCAAACGACTCGCAGTGGAACGCCATTGCGCTGAAAAATCAATACAGGATAGGCCTGTCAGATCCTATTAAGGATGAGCTAGCCCGTGTAGAGCTTCCCGATACCTTGGAAGGATTAATGAAGCTGACGATACAAATAGATCGTGGGCTGCGAGAGAGGAGAAGTGAGAGGGGTACGCCAGAAAGCACATCTAAACCCTCGAATTATGTAAGACCAGCAACTTCCTGCAAGAATACGGTCGAACCTATGGACATAGGTGTGATTAGAGGTCCCCTTACCTCAGAAGAACGGAACCGAAGGAGAACACAGTACCTCTGTATGTACTGCGCAAATCCCAGCCACACCATAAAAGAGTGTCCAGTACTTCAAAAATCAAGGAAAAGTAAGTTCCATCACATTCACACTGCACATACCTGTCAGAGCAATTCCACTTATTGTTATCTCTCTCTCCATTTACAGTGGGACCAAAACAGACTGACGACTAATGCCTTAGTAGACAGCGGAGCCTACGGCAACTATATAGATAAAGATGTTGTAGCTGTCAATAAAATTCCTTTTGTTTGCAAGCAACAACCTGTGTCTATTCGCCTTATTGATGGTACCAATATCTCCACAGGTCCCATTACACAGCAGACGATACCTTTACAGGTACTAACACCTTCAGGGCACACTGAATATCTTACATTCGATATCCTACCCTCACCATTGTTCCCTATTATTTTAGGCCTAAGTTGGCTGCAATTACATCAGCCCCAAATTAATTGGAAGGACTTGACCGTCGATTTCACTTCCACATTTTGCAAGACAACCTGCTATCCGCATCAGGGTTTACTCTTACATCTACAGGAAAATGAACTCACACTACCCAAAGAATACACCGATTTTGTTGATGTATTCAGTAAAAAAGAGGCTGAGGCATTACCGCCGCATCGAGTCTATGACTGCCCGATAGATCTCCAGCCTGGAGCAGTAGTTCCTTACGGACATCTGTACCCTCTAAGTAAGCCAGAATTGGATTATCTGAAAACATATTTGGATGAAAACATACGTAAGGGGTTCATACGACCATCCACCTCCCCAGCTGGTGCGGGGATTTTTTTTGTCAAAAACAAAGATTCATCTCTACGTCCCATAATAGACTATCGGGAACTTAATAAGAGGACTATTAAAAATAGGTACCCCCTGCCGTTAATTCCCGAACTTATAGAAAGATTGCATCAAGCTACTGTTTTTACAAAGCTTGACCTACGTGGAGCCTATAATTTAGTCCGCATTAGAGACGGTGATGAATGGCTCACTGCGTTCCGTACCAGATACGGCCTCTATGAATATCTCGTGATGCCATTTGGGCTTTGCAACGCCCCAGCAACGTTCCAATTTTTTATCAATGATATTTTTAGGGATCTCTTAGACGTATGTATCGTGATATATTTAGACGACATCTTAATCTACTCAAAAAATATATCCAAACATATTAAACATGTCCGTTGGGTCCTCTCCCGCTTACGTACTCATCATCTGTACGCCAAGCCAGAGAAATGTGTGTTCCACACTAACCAAATTTCATTCTTAGGGTACCATATCTCTCCAGCAGGAATTGAGATGGAACAAAATAAAGTACAGACAGTCATTGAATGGAAAACGCCCACAACAAAAAAGGAGCTCCAACGCTTCCTAGGTTTTGCGAATTATTATCGCAAATTTATTAAGAATTTCTCAAAAATCGCAAAACCTCTCTCAACACTATCGGGATCTACGCAATTCCGCTGGACTCCTCAAGCAAATAATGCTTTCTTAGAATTGAAGTCCCGCTTTACTACAGCTCCAATCTTGAAATTTCCCAATCCTGAGCTACCTTACACTCTCGAGGTGGATTCCTCTGATTATGCCATCGGAGCTGTACTGTCACAACGAGAGACACCGGCCACCCCACTCCATCCAGTAGCTTACCTGTCTAAAGTCAGGTCACCAGCTGAGAGAAACTATCCTATTGGTGACAAAGAATTCCTTGCAATAAAGAGATCACTAGAACATTGGAGGCATCTTCTCGAGGGCACTCTCCATCCATTGGTGATCTACACTGATCATAAAAACCTGGAGTATTTACAAACCAACAAGACCCTTTCCGCAAGACAGGTGAGATGGAGCCTGTATTTTGCCAGGTTCAACTTCAATATAATCTATCGACCAGCAAACAAGAATGGCAAGGCAGATGCCTTGTCACGAAAAGAGGACAAACCCCCAGAAACCTCAACACAAAAATCTATGATACCTCCAGAACGCTTCTTAGGTGTTATATCTTCCTACTCAAAACAAATCGTGGAGGCACTAAAATCTGATTCCGCTTTACCAAAGGATCAGGTCACTCTACATTCCAATGGCCTCTACTACCACAATGAAAAATTGTATATCCCAGTCAGTCTTAGACAACAATTGATTCACTTGTTCCATGATACCCCTCTATCCGGACATCAGGGAGTGAGACGCACTTCAGAACGGATAACACGAGAATTCTGGTGGCCTGGATTGAAGGACTCAATAAAGGAACACATAAGTAGTTGCCTTATCTGTACAACCTGCAAAAACGAAAATAAAAGCCCATTTGGTTTTCTGTTACCTCTACCCATTCCAGAGAACAACATGTTGGTTTAGATTTTATTGTAGAATTACCAGTCTCGAATTTACAAACAACAATCCTTGTAGTCATTGATCATCTCACCAAGATGGCACACTTTGTGCCATTCCATAAACTCCCTACAGCAGCAGAGACAGCAACACTATTTGTCAAGCATATAATCAAATTACATGGAATCCCTTCAACACTGTATTCGGACAGAGGGACACAGTTCACATCTAACTTCTGGAGACATCTTTGCAGAATCCTGCAGATCGACCATCGTTTCTCGTCTTCCTATCATCCACAGACGAACGGACAGGTGGAAAGAACAAACCAATGGCTTGAGCAGTACCTCCGGTGTTACTGTTCACAACATCAACATGATTGGGAGGAATATTTACCTCTCGCCGAATATGCCTATAATGATGCAAGCAATGCCAGTACTAAGATGTCACCTTTCTTCGCCAACCATGGGTTTCACCCTACATTTTCTTTAGCCCCAGGTGTTGTCTCAGACTCTCCACAGGTAGACCAGTTGACTAACTCCATGCTGGAGGTCTTTAGGACTCTTCAAGATAACATCAAACAGGCTCAAGATTCTCAAAAGAAATATTATGACCAGAGGAGAAGGCCATCTCCTGTATACTCTATTGGTGATTTCGTTTGGCTTTCAACCAAAAATCTACGTTTGAACATTCCTGCTAAGAAACTTGCCAGGAAGTTCATAGGTCCGTTTCCCATAACTAAATTGGTTAATGAAAATGCAGTCACTCTGGGTCTACCTCCTAGTTTGCACATCCATTCCACATTCCATGTCTCACTGATAAAACCTGCTAGACTTATGAGGGACACCAGTGTTGTACTTCCCTCTGACCCAATTCAGGATTTACCCGATGAATTCGAAGTTGAAGAACTCGTAGATTCCAGACATCATAACGGTGGCATACAGTACCTGGTTCGCTGGAAGGGCTACACCAGTCAGGACGACTCCTGGGAACCCTCGGTTAACATTCATGCACCGAGATTGGTTGCCTTGTTCCATCGGAGGCATCCTGATCGCCCCCGTCCGCAAGCAGTGGGACGGCTTGCCTGAGAGGGGGATCCTGTAAGGGTTAAACTTCTGCTCACCTAGTAACTCCACCCTTTTTACCTATATCAGTACCAGCACACCTGCAGACAAGTGCTTGGTAATTTGTTTTGTTCCTGAACTGCACGCTGTGCATATGGATTAACTTTGTTTGCCTTCTCTCCTAACTTGGATTATAAATATAGGACGTCCTATTTCTCAAATTACTCTGAGCCTCATATTCTAAGGAATCCTCTTCTATAATTCCCTTTGCAAAGAGAACTTTCTTAATTACCCTCTGAACAGCTTCCAACTAAGGATTCAGCTGTTCCACCTCTCCCATGCATAAACTGAACTCTGCTACAATTCTGCTGTCAGCATATCCTGTGCTGACAGGCAGATTCACACAGTCTATTCAGAGGTAGGAGCTGCGCACACAGACATCAGCATATCCTGTGCTGACAGGCAGATTCACACAGTCTATTCAGAGGTAGGAGCTGCGCACACAGCCATCACGCTACCTAGTGCTGACAGGCAGATACACACTGGGTATTCAGAGGTAGGAGCTGCGCTGTGTATCATCACTCTCTCCAGTAACCCCTACTGTGCTGGACTGGTACTAACTTGGCATTTACACTTCTACCTATTACTTCTCTGTACTTATCTGACATCCAATCTGCTCAGACCAAAGGTGAAGTCACCAACACTTTTAGCACTACCTCAGATCTCTATACCATCTGACAAATATCAGACCTGAGTATTTACCACCTACTAATTAAAATCACTTTATTACTTGAGCGTACCTGAACAATAGCTACGCTCCTAAAGAAGGTGAAACAACAACCACTTTTGTAAAACAATTCTGCAGCTGAGGTCTTGATTCCAGTTCTAATCTTACACCACTTGAGCCACCACTGCCACGCTGGTCTCTGGCCTACCCGGCCCCAGGGCCGGATTAGCAAAACTCTCGCGCCCCGGTGGCGGCCTTGCAGTACAGTCTCAGTTAAGGACTTGAACAGGACTACGACAGCAGCCGCGGCCTCCGGTGTCATACCCGAGGCCGTAAGAGCCCCCACACTGGCCTCTAAGGCCTGCTCTAAATTCGGGGGAATCCGCTCCACCGCTGTGCTCTCTGTGCCAGAAGCCATCCCAGCAACAGGCCCAGAGGGCCAAGCAATAGCCGGTGGTGCTGAGGGTGGTGGACCGGGTGGTGTGGTGCTAGGGCCTGCTATTGTAGCAGCCATAGTGAGCCTAGGGCCCAGAACTGACAATACAGGCCTGTCCTTTTGAGGTGTTGGTGGGATCACATCCTCATTTTCTTCTTCCTATCTCCTAGGTGCCAATCTGCGTGTGGTCACCCCTGCCATGTCCTTGAATCGCTGAGGCAAAGTGGAATTCCTCTTGGACCTAGACATCTCTGCAAATTGATCACAGCAAACTTTCTCCTTGAAAATCCCAGGAAGAAGAGGCAGGAATCTTCCAGAACCTTCCTTATAACCTGGTAAGACTGGGACCTCCCCTAACTTTGCAACATTGTTGCTACTACACTACAATGGGATTTTCACTACCCTGTCAGGCCCAGGCCCTTAACTGCATTACAGGAGACTCTGCTACCTTATATTCCCCTAATCTGGCCCCTGGTCTGCTAATATGGTGTCTAAGAACAGGCTGCTATCTCTATTTTCAGCAAAAAATGTTGTTTGGACCAGGCTTGAATGCAATTGATAGAACAATCACTGGTGGCAGAAATAGGTCTGCAGGATGCTTTTTCTCCTTTTAACAATCTAAGGATCATAAGACCCCTCCTCCTTTAACCAGAGTGCATACTCACCTAAAGCATCTTGGGAAAAAAAGGAAGGCACCTTTTGTCTAACTGTGCCTGGTTACTATCTAAAAAAGCCAAGAATACCATTCCTGCCTCAAAGTCAGCATGAAGGTGTGGCCCCTATTCAAGACAAATTTCTGCTAGGGGACAGAGCTTTGTCAAGAGGCTTGGGTGGGGGGGGGGGGGGGTCAGTTCAAAACCCTTGGGTGTTGGAAATAATATATCAGGGGCACTGAATAGGCCTCCTTAATGAAGATTTTACTGTCTTGAGTACCTCAAGTGTTTGTTTAAATTACTTTAAGAAATAAGTACCAAAAAATAAAGGTACCTTTCAGCCTATTTTGGATATCAACATTCTAAACAAGTTTCTTAAAAGTGCCAACTTTCATAATGAAGATGATTCACACTATACTTTCTTCTGTGGAGAAGGGTCAGTTTATGTCTACCTTGAACTTAAAATATACCTATCCTACTGAAATGTCTCGTTTCACAGGTATCATGTCAGGTTTGTGAGATTTGCCTTCCTCAACTGACATTATGAGTTAATGGCTTGTCTATATGATCTGTCAACAACACCTAAAGTCTTTACAAAGGTTCTGGGTCCATTGCTGAATGTGGTAAAAGCTTAGGGTATAACTGTAGCTCTGTACCTGAATAACATTTTAGTGGAGCCACCCCCTATTTAGCTGCCAATGAAACACAGGGCTAGAATACAAGTGGCACGCTAACTGAAGATATATATCTTCAGTGTGCGTTATTTAAAATCTTAAATATTAAAAAAAAAATTGTATGATAATTTTATATCATTTTTATTAATTTTTATAAATATTTTATATTTAATATTTCAGTAACGCACATTGAAAATAGCAATACTTCATGTGTGCTAACCTAAATTGCGAACCCCGATGCTCGTTACCCATATTTAAATTGCTTCACATAGACCTAAATTACAAGTTGTGTGCTAAACTCTGTGAGTAGATAATGCTAAAAAAGAAGAGGAGGCACTGTATTGGACGCCCGCGCCACCTGCATTCCTGCTCTGCGCTGCCACAGCTCCACGCCACCGGGTTGAAGAAAGAAGAGGGCCCCCTGCTGGATGAAGATGTCGCCACCTGGATGAAGACTTTACTCTGCCTTGAAGAAGATGAATGTATGGACTTTTTGGGGTTAGTGTTAGGTTTTTTTTTTTTTTTGGGGTGGGTTTTTCTTTTAGAATAGAGCTGTTTTTATTTTGTAATAGGCACTAAAGAACTGATTGCCCTTTTAAAGGCAATGCCCATACAAATGCCCCTTTAGGGGCAATAGGTAGCTTAGGTTTTTTTAGAGTTAGATTATTTTTAATTTGGGGAGGTTGGGTGGGTGGAGGGTTTTACTGTTAGGGGCTACTTTGCAGTTTTTTAATGTAAAACAGCTGATTGCTTCAGGGCAATGCCCTACAAAAGGCCCTCTATTGCTAGATTAGGGTTGTTTTTATTTTGGGGTGGCTTTTTTGTATTTATAGGGGTATTATATTAGGTTTAATTTTTTTTTGGATATTTTTTTTTTTTTTTTAAATTGTAATCTTAGATTTTTTTTATTTTTTGTAATTTTAGTCTTTTTTTGTAATTTTAGCTTTGTTTTGTTTTCGTAGTGTTACAATTTTTTAATTTTGTAACTTAGTTTTTTTTATTTTTAGTTTATTTTATCTTTTAAATAGTAGTGTTAGGCTTATTTATAGTTTAAGCTTAGTTTTTTTTTTTTATTTCACAGGTAAGTTTTTATTTATTTTAAGGTAGTTATATTGTAACTTTAATTTAAAGTTAGTGGTGTTAGGTTTAGGGATTAATATGTTTATTTTTAATGTGTCGCGATGTGGGGGCCGGTGGTTTAGGGGTCAATAGGTTTATTTTAGTATTAGCGATATGGGGGGTCTGCGGTTTAGGGGTTAATAGGTTTATTATAGTATCTGCGATGCGGGGGGCAGATTAGGGGTTAATACTTTAATTTAGGTAGTCGCAATGTGGATGGTTGGCGGATTAGGTGTTAATAGGTTTATTTAGTGTTGGCAATGTGGGGGGTCGGCTGATTAGGGGTTAATACTTTAATTTAGTGTTGGTGATGTGGGGGGTGGTGGGTTAGGAGTTAATAGGTTTATTATAGCATTTGCGATGCCAGGGGATGGCGGTTTTGATGTTAATAGATTTATTTAACAGTAGTGATGTGGGATTCAGCATTTTTGGGGTTAATAGATTTATTTTAGTAGCGATGTGGGTTGGTAGGGGATTAGGGGTTATTAGGTTTATAATAGCGTTTGTGATTTCGGGAGTGGCGGTTTAGGGGTTAATAGGTAGTTTATGGGTGTTAGTGTACTTTGTAACATTTTTGTTATGAGTTTTGTGAAACATTTTTGTTTCACAAAATCCATAAAGACTGATAGCCGAATGGATCGTTATGGTATAAGCTATAACGCTTGCCGAATAGCCGGACCCCACAACCTGTAAAAGAGAGGAGCTGAAAATTCCACACTCAAAAGCCATTTTTGGAGTGCTGAATGGATCATTGCGGTATAGGCTAAAACGCTAGTGGCATGGCCGTACCACTTGTAATACGGGTGAGCTGAATATTCTGCCTGCAAAGGCCAATTTTGCAGCGGTATAGTCATTCCGCACAACTTGTAATCTAGGCCATAGAAAATAATGTACTTTTTTTAATTAAATATATAAATATATATATGTGTGTATATCTGACAATGTGCATGTAAAATACTTGTCTATACATATATATCTATAGAAAAAGATGTACATATATATATATTCAAATCAAGCAACATTTTGAGGAGATTATACACCCTATCAAGGACAGAATAAGCGCCCATGGATCATCTATACTGTCATTGCCAGTATCTGCCCACTTTACCATACAGTGACTCAACTGAGATTTTAAATAATAGACCATATCCCAAAATTAAGGAAGCGTTGGAATAGGGGGTTAATGCTTAAGAAAAGGAAAGTCTGGTGGATCCAGCACCTAGGGACTCTACATCCAACAGGTTTAAACAGAGATTATGTTTTGAATCTGTGTTTATAAAGTTTTGAATATTAATGTCCACTAGATGGCAGTGATCTATACGAAAAGTGAATTTCAAGCAAAAAATAAATGGACATTGAAAGAGTTAATGATTAACACACAGGTGCTATATAAAGAGTTAGATACCAGAAAACTATAGCATAATCAAGGGCTGCACAGGCCCGAAACATAGCTGTTTGCTGTATATTCTTATATCACTACAATAAAGGAATTTTTTTATTGAAAACAGGGTGCTGTAGTATTTTGCTTCATTTGAATTTGTATGGGAGAAGCTGCAGGACTATGAGAGCAAACGCGCACATTGATAAAAAAAATATTTTGAAACCTGGACTATTTTTCTGTATGTCAAGAACATTGGAATTTGAAAGTTTTTAAACTGCTGTTGGGTTAGTGTGCGAGTATAGGTGTTAGGTTTTTTCAGTTTGTGCTTTCCATTGACTTCTATGGCGAGAAGTTAAGCCTTAGTGATATTTTGTTAGCATGAGTCGGGTTTTGCTCACCCACAAACTTTTTACTTTCAACTTGTAATACGAACACAGACATGTGTTAAAAGCCTTCGTCTAACAATGTTAATGCATGAGCTGGAGCGTTAAATAGTGCTCCACTCATAATCTAGCACACAATTGCTTCTTTATCGCAACAGTTGGAAGATTAACCTAACAAAGAACTCCTTGATTCCACACCCCGGGTAACCTTCCTAGAGTGTATTATCAACTAAGTGACTATGAGACTTTCTCTTACATAACAGCACAGAACTAAACTGCTACAGGCTTGTGTTTATCTTCAACTAAGTCCTCTTCCTTCAGTTGCTCAATGCATGTAAATTATAGGCCTCATGGTTGATGCCTCAGAGGCGGTTCCATTTAAAAGATTTCATCTGCAGCCTCTCCAATTAAGGATGATGCAGCAGTGGAACTGAGATTAAGTGGATCTGTCTCAGAAGATCCAGTTGGAGCGCAAAACAATACTTTGACATGGTGACATACGCATCAATCCAATGTTCCGGGGGGCATCCTTTCTTTGGGCCTGCATGGGTTGGGATCACCACAGATGCCAACCTGAAGAGTTGGTGTGCAGTCTGGGTGTCTCAGAGAGTGCAATGAGTCTGGTCTCCTTAGGATGCTAGGTTACAAATAAACATCCAGGAACAACATTTTCAGAGCCCTTCAGAGCTTGCTCAATCTTAGGCAAGGATCCATTTAAAGGTCCCAGACAATGTCACAGCAGGGACTTATATCAATCGCCAGAACCTAGCTCTCAATTTCTTGGATATTAGAAGTGTCACTCATTCTCATGTGGGCAGAATATCATCATTGCATGATCTCAGTTATTTTCATCCAAGGAGTAAACAGTTGGGAGGCAGACTTCCTTGGTCACCAATATCTTCACTCTGGACAATGGTCTCTACGCAAATTAACAGAATGCTGGTATTTGCTAGAGAAAGATGGCTTCTTGCTTGAATCACAAGTTTTCCCGATATAATGGCAGATCTTGTGATCCTAAAGCAGATCGAATGTCTCCCTTGTCTATTAAACTGATTTACATCTTTCCTTTGTTTGTGTTACTATCCAAGGTTATAGCCAGACTCAAACAAGAACAAGCCTCTTACATTCTGATTGTTCCAATTTGGCCTTGCATTACTTGGTATGTAGATCTGATTCAGGTTGCGCCCACCTTAGTGGCTTTTATTCAGAAAGGACCCTCTTTCTCAAGAGCCTTTCTTTCATTTTTATTCATTCTCAAAAATCTATTATTTGATGTCCTGGTGATTAAAAATCTAGTGCTGTCCCAGAGAGGTTTATCTGATAAGGTCAACAAGCATATCTATATAACAAAGGGGTGGAAAACCTTTTTATACTAAGAATAATACCATTGGAATTAATTTCAGATTCATAGAGTTCGGGTTAGCATGCTCTCCAGCGCTCAAAAGGAAAGTCTAATCCCTCAAAAAAAAGAAAGGAAACAAATTAATACTGGCGAATTTGATCAGTATTTATTTGTTTTCTTTCATTTTTGTTGGTGCATTCATTCGAATATTTGTTTCATCAAAATGAAACGAATATCCATTTTTCATTATGAATGTTTATACGTAATTAAACAAATGCACATCTTTTCCTCTATCAGCTATTATCCTGGAAGGTTCTCTTACTCCTGGCCATTTCCTTAGCAAGAGAGTTTCTGAGCTTTCAGCTCTATCTTCCAATCCTCCTTTCCTTATTTTTTTATCAGAATAAGGCTGTTATTTTAATTAGCTATTTTTTTCATACTAAAGTAGTGTCTAGGGACACTATCAGCCAAGAAATTGTGGTTTCCTCTGTCCTGCTCTCAAGAAGAAACGACTAGAGCAGTTGCCACTTCTTATACCTTCAGAAATGAGACTTCCATATACATGATTTGTAAGGCAACTACTTTATCTTTATTACAAACGTTTACAAAATTCTAAGGCAACTTTATCTTTATTACAAACGTTTACACAATTCTAACACTTTTAGTAACATACCTACCTTAACTGTTTTCCCACCATATTTCATTGTGTTCTCGTGGATATCACTGCTTGGGTATAGGATGCCACATGTGATGTCTCATGGACTTTACCATCATAGAAAGCAAAATTTATGCTTTCCTGATACTTTCATTTCTTTGATGATGGCGAGAGTCCATGAGCCCCACCCTTTCTTTACACAGTTGACAGCAGTACTTATTTTGCACATCATTTGCCCTGATTTGTCATTCTGGCTTTTCTGTTTTTGTCTATTTACTTGGCCATAACTGTGACTGAGGGATTATGGGAAAGTGGGAATGATTAAAGCTCCTCCTTCTACTTGACTTGTGCATAATCTCATATGTGATGTCTAATGGAATCTCATCATCATGAAAGGAATTAATTTATTAGGCAACCATAGATTCAGTTTTTTCCTTGCAAATCATTTTACCATTTAAATGTTCAACTAAAGGAACACTTAAATCAAAATTACATTTTCATGATTCAGATAGAGCACACAGGGCCACGGTAAATACTTTTTTTCCATTAGCGAAAACATCATTAGTGTTAGGCTTTTTGTGCTTGTTGGGTTCCACTGGTATTACAAGTTGAAAAAATTTTTATTTTTCGCTAGTGGTAACCCGAAAAGTGCAACAAATCCTAAGCGGAATTTTCACAAGCACGTGCATGTATTTCCCCATATAAATCAATGAAGAAAAAAAGTGGAAAAAAAAACTATCACTCTACGATATGCCCCTAGCCTAATAACCCCTAATCCGCCATCCCCCCATATCGCATACACTAACTAAAACTATTAACCCCTAAACCACCATGCCCCAAATCGCAAAGTACCTAAACTACTGTTAACCCCTAATCCGACATCCCCCTACAATGCCCCTTACACCCCCTAACTTAACCCAAATTAAAATACCCCTAAATTTACTAAAAAAAATCCTCTTAACTACCTTAAAAAAAAAACTTACCTGTAAAATTAAATAAAAATCTAATCTTACCTTAAAAGCCCTAACATTACAAAAAATAAAAAATCCTTACATTACAAAAAACAAAAACCGAACATTACAGAAAATAAAAAAGTAATTATTCCAAAAGAATAAAATATTTAATCCAATTCTAATAGCCCTTTAAAAAAAACAACATAAAATAAAAAAAAAAACTTCTTAAAATAAACTACCAATAGCCCGTTAAAGGGACTTTTGTGAGGCATTGCCCTATAGTGATCAGCTCTTTTGTTGAAAAAAACTACACTAACCCCTTTAACATTAAAACCCCCACCCCCAAAAAAAATAAAATAATTAAATAAATTACACGTTGCCCTGAACATGCATTCAGCTCTTTTGATGCCAAGAAAATAAAATCCCTAATCTATAAAAAATACACCGCCCCCAAAAAAATCAAAAACAAACCAACACTAACCCAAAGTTTGCACTCACCAATGATGATGGGCGGCGCTCCATCTTCTTCTATCTTCATCACAGCGCTGTCTTCAAATTCAAATCAGCCAATATAATAAAAATAAAAAGCTTTCATTCTATTGGCTGAATTGAATTTGAAGATTCAAATCACCCAATAGGAATGCAAGGGTACCACTTAATAAAAGGGATACCTCACATTCACTATTCAGTGTGCGACTGTAGACCGTATGAAGAGCACCTCCGTGTTGATCGCAAGAGGAGGACCACCACCATCACTGGGATAAAGAAGATGTACTGCCACTTAGATAAAGATGGACCTCCGCCTGAATGAGGAAGATGGAACACCGTCATCATCATCATCAGGGAGTACTTTATGGGGTTAGTGCTAGTTTTTTTTGGGGGGTGGGGTATTTGTTTTTTATAGACAAGTTTTTTTTTTAATTTGGGCTGCAAAAGAGCTGGCTTACCTTTTAAAGGCAATGGCCATGCAAATGCCCTTAGGGCAATGGTTAATTTAGTTTTTATTTTTAGTTAGGTTTTTTTGGGTGTTGTAATGTTAGAGTCAAATGCTTTAGGGCCTACAAAAGGGTCTTTTAATGGCTTTTAATTGCTACTGGTAGTTTATTTTTAGAATTTTTTTATTTTTTTTATTTTGAGGTTGTTATTTTCTTTTTTAATGGGGTATTAGAATAATAATTGGATACTTGTATAGCACACAACCGAATAGGATTAATTATTTTTATTTTTGGTAATTTTTATTTTTATTTTCTGTAATGTTAGTTTTTCTTATTTTTGTAATGGTAAGTTTTTTATTTTTCTGTAATACTAGGTTTTGTTTTTCTTCTGCAATCTTAGGGGGGTTTAAAGGTAAAATAATTTTTTTATTTAATTTTACATGTAATTTTTATATTTTAAGATAGTTTTTTTAGTTTATGGATATTTTAATTTGGGTTAAGCTAGGGGGTGTTAGGTTTAAAAGTTAGTTTATAACTTGGCGATGTGGGGGGATGGCGTTTTAGGGGTTAACAGTTTATGTAGGTACTTTGTGATGTGGGGGGTGGCATTTTAGAGGTTAACAATTTATTTAGATATTTTACAATGTAGAGAGAATGCGGATTAGGGGTTAATAGTTTATTTAGTTACTTTGCGATGTGGTGGGATGGCGGTTTAGGGGTTAATAGTTTTAATTAGTGTTTGCGATGTGGGGGGATGGCGGATTAGGGGTTATTAGGCTAGGGGCTTGTTACAGAAGCATTAGTTATTTTGTTGTGAAGAGCTTATTTCCCAACAGCAATGCCTGAACCAGCAAGCCAGCGCCTAAGAAGGGCTCCAAGAAAACCGTAACAAGTATCATTTCATAAAGAGTTAACTCTTTTTTTTCAGCTTTTAGAAACTATTGTCTAATCACCTCTGGAGCCAGACTGCTAATTGATAAGATGAACTTGTAAACTTGTTATCTTAAGTACTGTAATCCTATTGTGGCCTGTCAAAGGACAGTGCTCTCTATCTAAATGTGTGATGGGGGATTTTGTGCTTCCCCCCCTCTCCCCCTGGGAGTGCCCTGTGTGCATGTAACCTTAATAAAAAGCAGGCTGGGCATCCCAGTCCTGAGTTCTTGTTTGACCCTCAATCGCAGCGTTGACTCGTTTTTGTGGGCAGAAGGGTATCCTAGCTGTACTGCAGCTAAGGGAGATTATTCTATATTTGCGAGACTCATATAGAATACTATGGAAAGCAGCTTCTCCCCTCTTTAGCAATAGGGATCCAGGCTACTAAGCGGTCCATCTCTCAGCGAGACTAAGGGTAACCGTAACATTTGGCGGCAGCGGCGGGATTTTCCTGGATTTCCTAGGAGAGGTACAGAACGGATGGAGAGCGCTTACGAAAAATTGAAGCGTACAACCCTAAAGGATTTACTTGAAAGCAGAGGGGGGTACGCCAGCAACCGGCCGAGGAGAGAGCTGATCGCAGAATTGACCGAACTGGATCAGAGCTTCACAATGGCGGAAACACCGACCACGATTAGTGACGAAAAAACCAGGATTGTTCGGGAAAGGCTCTCATTATACGGGCCGAACCCCTCCATGGAATTGGTACAGCAGTTGATGGCGGAGGCGGACGAGGATATACGAGAGACTCGAGCCCACGAACTCAACCTAGCGAACGCACACCGCAATGCTGAAGCCCCGCAGGTAATCATCCCTGTCGAAAATGCTGGGAGGCCCAAGATACCCTATGCGGCATTTCGACCCTTCCTAGAGAGCGAGACAGGGATTGATGAATATTTGGCGGACTTCGAAAGGCAATGTGGCCTGCACCAGATTCCCAACAGAGAGTGGCCCACGATATTGTCTGGGAAACTATCCGGGCGAGCCCTGGAAGCCTTTCGTACTCTGGGTGCTGAGGAAGTGACACAGTATGAGCTAGTTAAGGAGACACTGTTGCGACGGTACGCTGTAACTCCGGACACGTATCGCCGACAGTTTCGGGGCACGGAAAAGAAGCCTAACGATACCCATATGGAATGGGCGCACCGAATGCGGAGAGCGGCAAATCACTGGCTGAGCGGATGTAAAGCGGTGACTGGGGAGGAAATTTTACAATTGTTTCTCTTAGAACATTTTTATAATGGCATGGAACAGCAAGGGAAGGAATGGCTGCGAGACAGGCGGCCTTCTACCTTAGAAGAAGCAGCCAAATTGGCCGATGAACATTATGACTCCCGTCTTCACGAACCCATGAACTACCGAGCTCCAGCACGGGTCGAACCCAGAGAGGTTTACCGTGCACCCCCTCGTGCTGAATTCCGAGCCCCGGTGCCCACAGGGCCCGTCCGACACTCAGGACCACCCAATAACAGCTCTGAGCGTCCCAGACCGACTTGCCACCGATGCAAGCAACCAGGGCATTTCATGGCTAGCTGCCCCCGTAATACGCACCAGACACCCAGGAATTACAATTACCCCTCTGGGTCCTATCGTCCGGCCCGGGCCCTCTGTGTTAACCAAGAGGCCCCTATGGAGGGATATGTGGGGCCGCTTCACGAGGCAGACCCTGTATATGCTGCCTCAGATAACCGCCAGCACCATCGGCAGAGGGTATGGCTCGAGGGGCGATCTACCGAGGGATTGCGAGACACAGGGGCTACTATCACGCTGGTACAGAGTCATTTGGTGCCAGAGCACAAGCGATCCGGACAGACTGTGGCCGTTAGAGTGGCGGGGGGGGATGTGTACAAAATTCCAACAGCTAAAGTACATCTTGATTGGGGAGCGGGAAAGGGGGCTGTGAACGTGGGCCTAATGGATAATTTACCTGCCGAAGTACTACTGGGCAACGATTTGGGCCCCATGACTTCTGCCTATGCTCCAGTATGCAACAACGAGGCGGACCCAGTGACTACACGGGCCCAAGCCCGGACGGAGCGAGAGCTCTCACCAGTGCGGGAGACACAGGTAAGACCTACCCCGACCTTGCCTGACAGGTTAGGCCCCATACCCTGGGACACCCCAGATGCTTTCGAGGCAGAGTCTAAGACTGACCCGACCTTACAAAAGTACCGGGAACGAGCAGAGACCGGAGGGGGCGGGGCAGATAACGAAACATTCTTATGGGAAAAAGGGAAACTATACCGCTGGACAGAGAAAAGGGGACAGCGTAGGCGACAGCTGGTAGTGCCCCACAAATACCGTCAAGAAATCCTCAAAATAGGCCACGACATCCCCTTAGCAGGCCACCTAGCCGTTACCCGTACCCTACACCGCATTACTCACACGTTCTTTTGGCCAGGGGTGCACGCTGACGTTAGAACTTACTGTAACACCTGCGATGTGTGTCAACGAGTAGGAAGGCGAGGCGATCACCCTAAAGCCCAGCTAGTAAATATGCCCATTGTAGAGGAACCCTTCAGTCGGGTTGCTATTGACCTAGTGGGACCACTGGCTACCCCTAGTCCCTCCGGTAAGCGATACATTCTTACCGTAGTGGACTACGCTACCAGGTACCCAGAGGCTGTCGCCCTATCCAACATACAAGCGGATACGGTAGCGAATGCACTAGTAGAGGTGTTCTCCCGGGTAGGATTTCCAAAAGAAATCCTATCCGACCGAGGCACCCAATTTACGGCTGAATTGACCCAACAACTCTGGCAGGTTTGCAAAATTAAGTCCCTCCTGAGCTCCCCATACCACCCCCAGACGAACGGGCTGTGTGAGAGGTTCAATGGGACCCTCAAGCAAATGCTCAAGACGTTCACTCAGGAATACCGAGACTGGGAACGCTTCCTGCCGCACCTCCTATTTGCTTATCGGGAGGTGCCCCAGGAAACGACAGGGTTCTCTCCCTTCGAGTTGCTCTACGGAAGAAAGGTACGGGGACCCCTAAACCTGATCCGGGAGCACTGGGAGGGAGAGATGGAGGCTGACGGTGTCCCCATTGTGCCATACGTGCTGGAACTCAGGGACCGAATGGAGCAATTAGCCAAATCCGTGCGGGCTAATCTCCAGTTGGCCCAGAGAAGACAGAAAGTATGGTACGATCGGGGGGCCCAAAAGAGAATCTTCACCATAGGACAAAAGGTGTTAGTACTTAAGCCGGTGAAGACAGACAAATTGCAGGCGTCCTGGCAGGGTCCCTACCAGATCGTAGAGAAAAGGGGAGACACCACTTATGTGATAGCTAGCTGCCACGACAACAATCTTAGAAAGACATTCCATGTAAACATGCTCAAGGAATATTTTGAGCGACCAGAGAACGTGACGGCCGTATGTTGTTCCCCTCAGGAAGACCCCGACAGTTTACCCATTCCAGACCTATTAGAAAAGAGCCTCCCCACAGGTATAGTGGCACAGGTTCAGATAGGGGACCGACTTAGCCCCACTGAAAGGGAGCAGCTCAACCAACTCCTCCAGTCCAAACACCTCACCTTCTCCCCGAAGCCAGGGTACACTACTTTAACCACCCACCAGGTAGATACTCCGGGACAAGCTCCCTTGCGCCAGGCTCCGTACCGAATCCCCGAAGCAGTTAGGACAGGAATGAAGAAGGAGATCGATGAGATGCTCCAGCTCAGGGTAATTGAGCCCTCCGATAGTCCCTGGGCCTCCCCAGTTGTCTTGGTGCCCAAGAAAGATGGGACCACCCGGTTCTGCGTAGACTATCGGAGGCTCAATGAAAATACCGTGACGGACGCTTACCCTATGCCCAGGGTAGACGAGCTACTCGATCGTATAGCCAGGGGAAATTACCTGACCACTATTGACCTCTGCAAAGGTTACTGGCAGATTCCCCTGGCCCCGGAGGCTATCCCCAAGTCGGCATTCGTCACCCCATTCGGCTTATATCAGTTTAGGGTAATGCCGTTTGGGATGAAGAATGCCCCAGCTACATTCCAGCGCTTGGTGGATAGGCTCCTGGATGGCTTCCAGAGTTTTGCTTGCGCCTACCTGGACGACATAGCGATCCACAGTGAGTCCTGGGAGGACCACTTAGCTCATGTGGGAATGGTTCTGGATCAGATCCGGGCTGCTGGCCTGACTCTGAAGCCAGAGAAATGCCACTTTGGGATGGCCGAGGTACAGTACCTGGGTCACCGGGTGGGGTGTGGAAAACAGCGACCAGAGCCGGCCAAAATAGAAGCTGTCGCCAATTGGCCCACCCCCATCACTAAGACTCAGGTCCTAGCCTTCCTGGGCACGGCAGGGTACTATAGACGGTTCGTACCAGACTACAGCACACTTGCCAAACCCCTGACTGACTTGACCAAGAAGAACTTACCTCGACAGGTCATGTGGTCTCCCCACTGTGAAACGGCTTTCCAGGCTCTCAAAAATGCTCTAATTAACGCTCCTGTCTTGGCGGCCCCAGCCCTTAACAAACGTTTTATCGTCCATACAGATGCTTCCATGTTCGGGCTGGGAGCCGTCCTCAGCCAAGTAGGCGAAGATGGAGGGGAGCATCCAGTTGCCTACATCAGCCGGAAGCTCCTGCCCCGCGAAGTCAGCTATGCAGCGGTCGAAAAGGAGTGTTTGGCTTTGGTGTGGGCATTAAAGAAATTGACTCCCTATTTATATGGTCAGGAGTTCACTCTGGTCACCGACCATAACCCGTTGGTGTGGCTGAACCGGGTCTCTGGAGATAACGGCAGGCTATTACGTTGGAGCTTATCGTTGCAACCCTTCAATTTCACCATTACTTACAGACCTGGGAAACAGAATGGCAACGCCGACGGGTTGTCCAGACAAACCGACCTCAGCCCCGCATAACCAGCGGTCTGGACAGCCTTAGTCTGCCCCGAAAAGGGGTCAGACCGTGTCTGCCAGAGTGTTCCACAGAAAGGGAGCACTGTTACAGAAGCATTAGTTATTTTGTTGTGAAGAGCTTATTTCCCAACAGCAATGCCTGAACCAGCAAGCCAGCGCCTAAGAAGGGCTCCAAGAAAACCGTAACAAGTATCATTTCATAAAGAGTTAACTCTTTTTTTTCAGCTTTTAGAAACTATTGTCTAATCACCTCTGGAGCCAGACTGCTAATTGATAAGATGAACTTGTAAACTTGTTATCTTAAGTACTGTAATCCTATTGTGGCCTGTCAAAGGACAGTGCTCTCTATCTAAATGTGTGATGGGGGATTTTGTGCTTCCCCCCCTCTCCCCCTGGGAGTGCCCTGTGTGCATGTAACCTTAATAAAAAGCAGGCTGGGCATCCCAGTCCTGAGTTCTTGTTTGACCCTCAATCGCAGCGTTGACTCGTTTTTGTGGGCAGAAGGGTATCCTAGCTGTACTGCAGCTAAGGGAGATTATTCTATATTTGCGAGACTCATATAGAATACTATGGAAAGCAGCTTCTCCCCTCTTTAGCAATAGGGATCCAGGCTACTAAGCGGTCCATCTCTCAGCGAGACTAAGGGTAACCGTAACAGGGCTTATGATAGGGTGCTTATTTTATTTATTTTTTGGTTCTCTATTGATTTCTATGAGGAATGCAAAAATGCGAGGTTGTTTGCGCGAGTAGGGTTTTTTCCACTTTTTTTGTCTCCATTGATTTTCTTGGGGGAACACATGCACGCGCATGCGAAAACTCTGCTTAGGATTTTTGCGCTCTTTGGGTTACCGCTAGCGCAAAATAAAACATTTTCAACTTGTAATACCAGTGGAACCCAACAAGGAAAAAAAGCCTAATGCTAGTGATGTTTTCACTAACAAAGAAAAAAATTACAGCGGCACTTGAATCTAGCCCTAAATATTTTGGATTATACTGTCCCTTTAATCGAGCGTATTTAAAACATGAAGGTGTTTTATTGAAATTGTTACCTCTTGAGGATATTGAAGATGTTGGAGGTGGTCCTAAGTTACAAGTTACCTCTACTAAAATAAAAAAATAAATTCTTTAAAATACATGTGAAGTTAGAATCTAAGTTTTAACTTATATTGATGTTAGCAGTTCAATCAAAATAAAGATTACAAATTTATAGATATACCTATTGGTTGTCCAATACCAGTGTCAGGAAAAACTGTGAGTTGATTCATTTGTAATAGACAACATTTCAACAGTTGCTGGTACTTGATTTTATTCAGCATTTGTTGCTGCAGCACTAGTAGATGTAAAAACGCGAAATGTATGCTTATACTATCACATGTAAACAGAGCAAATATTAAAATTAAAGGGACACTGAACCCAAATTTTTTCTTTCATGATTCAGATGTAGCATGCAATTTTAAGCAACTTTCTTATTTACTCCTATTATAAATTTTTCTTTGTTCTCTTGCTATCTTTATTTGAAAAAGAAGGCATCTAAGCTTTCTTTTCTGGTTCAGAACTCTGGACAGCTCTTTTTTATTGGTTGATTAATTTATCCACCAATCAGCAAGGACTATCCAGGTTGTTCACCAAAAATGGGCCGGCATCTAAACTTACATTCTTGCATTTCAAATAAAGATACCAAGAGAATGAAGCAAATTTGATGATAGGAGTAAATTATAAAGTTGCTTAAAATTCCATGCCCTATCTGAATCACGAAAGAAAAAAATTGGGTTCAGTGTTTTTCCTTTAATGCACAATTATATTTGCAGCAAATTCAAATACCACTTGAATAAATCTGGTTTCTATTTTAAATTGTTTTCATCGTGAAAGAGATGGGTTAAACTTTTAAATTTAAATGGTAACAATACTGTAGGACTATGAATTATTCACAACTGTGTGTTGGCCTGAGAAAGGGAATAATAAATCTTATCTGATGCATAATAAAACAAACAATTTATATGACTATATTTGGTTAAATTATGAATGGCTATAACTACAATTTTTAAATATTTATTTGCGTCATGTTTGACGCAATTTTATATACCTGGAATATAGGTATATTACACATTACCTGCCAATTCACCTGTATCATTATCAATGTCGTCTAAAACTTGCGTCATAGCAGGCCCCAATTTTTTCATTAGCATATTTTCATAATTCAAAAGCTCTGCGACATATGGTAAGCCACCACCTGCTGCACGAGCAGATCATTTTTCATGTGCTAGTTTAGATTTTAGGATTCTCTTAATATCATAGAACCTTTTCCTAAAATGTTCAACAGATTTGGCAAACCTTCCCTCTGCAGAAACTTCATCACTGATGGTTCTCCAAATTTCATTTTATCTTGCCACATATGTTTTTTGTGACTTTACTGCAATATACTGTAGATAGTCATAATTATTCAGTTCCTTCATGACAAGAATTTCATTCTGTTGAGGGGTAAATTGAATATTTCTACCAGATTTGGTTTTCCCACTCTCCTGAGATGATGCCATGGTTACCTTGATAACTTTCAGCTCTTCAGCTTTTTGATGCAATTCTTCTCTTCCTAATAACACCCAACAAACTATTCAATTATCGAGCAGTTTTATTGGGAAATGCATAGTCATGTGATTAATTAAATCAGTGAATCTAAATTTAATATACGTTTTCTACTCTCAATAACAAATAGAATTCATCTATAAATGTGTCATTTGTGTCGCAGAAGTAAACCTTTGTAAAGAACATAACAATTAATATGGTGCATCCACCTGCATTCATGGCAGGAGAGCTTGTCATTTTAGTATATGGTATGGACAAATATTTTCTCCAAAAAATAGGCGGAGTTTGAAATGTCCAGCATAAACAATGGGCCTGCATCATTTATGAAATGATGAGACGCATGTACTGCATAACTGGGATAAAAACGATGCGGGGGCAAAGTGTAAGGAGATATTATGACCTTCGATGATGCAAAAAACACTATTATAAGGATATGCAATCACTTATTAAAACTTGTAAGTGCCATTTTTTAATATTGTGTATTAAACTTTAATAGGATGTATATAGCAACGTATTATTAAAAATATACATTAATGTTTAAATCAGGCCACACATTGACTACCAAGTTCAAAAAGATTTTATTGAGAATATAGTTAAAGGTAGGGATGGGCGAATGTGCAAATTTTCGAATTTAGAATGTAGAACGAATGTTATTACCGAAATTCGAATTCTAAATTCGAATGTCGATAAGAACGAATATTCTTAAAAATTCGAAAATCGAATGTTATTTACAGTTTTCAAATGTAAAAAAAAAAAATATAAATTCGAATTTTTCGAATTCGAATATTGCATAATTCGAATATTACATTTAAAAGCATTAGAAATACTATTACAATCTAAATTCGAATTTTTCGAATTCGAATACACGTATTGCATAATTCGAATATTACATTTAAAGAAAAAGCATTAGAAATACTATTACAATCTAAATTCGAATTTTTCGAATTCGAATATTGCATAATTCGAATATTACATTTAAAGAAAAAGCATTAGAAATACTATTACAATCTAAATTCGAATTTTTCGAATTCGAATATTGCATAATTCGAATATTACATTTAAAGAAAAAGCATTAGAAATACTATTACAATCTAAATTCGAATTTTTCGAATTCGAATATTGCATAATTCGAATATTACATTTAAAAGCATTAGAAATACTATTACAATCTAAATTCGAATTTTTCGAATTCGAATACACGTATTGCATAATTCGAATATTACATTTAAAGAAAAAGCATTAGAAATACTATTACAATCTAAATTCGAATTTTTCGAATTCGAATACACGTATTGCATAATTCGAATATTACATTTAAAGAAAAAGCATTAGAAATACTATTACAATCTAAATTCGAATTTTTCGAATTCGAATATTGCATAATTCGAATATTACATTTAAAGAAAAAGCATTAGAAATACTATTACAATCTAAATTCGAATTTTTCGAATTCGAATATTACATTTAAAGAAAAAGCATTAGAAATACTATTACAATCTAAATTTGAATTTTTCGAATTAGAATATTTTCGAATGTAATCGTAAAATTCGAAACCGAACATTCGAAAATCGAATGTTAGAATGTTATGTAAACATTCGAAATTCAATTCGAATGAACGAATATGTTAAAATTTGTGCCGTTTTTCGAATGTTGCGAAACATTCGCCCATCCCTAGTTAAAGGTACACAATATTTTTCTTATTTTAATTTAGCAATTTAAAATTGTGAGAATGTAAGGTATGCATAAGGTATGCATAAATAATGGCTGTCACTTTTCCTTTATGCAAAAATGGTTGTCACATGAACATAAACAAAACAGATCTTAAAATAACATATCTTGAAGACATAATTAGTTATAGTATTAGTCCATTTACGTTTTCAAATGGTGTTTGATTAAATGTAATATTAATGACTTTTTGAAACACATATATTGGTAGCAGCTTAAAGGGATAGTAAACCTAAAAAAAAGTTACACCATTGCAAACTTTGTGACATAAACATTTACTTTGCAAATATCGTCTTTAAGCAATTTTTTTTGTTTACCTTCAATTTACCAAAATAAACCTTTATCCTGCCAAAGCCCTCCGGATCCTCAATATGTATATCGAATCAAACTTTTCTACCTAGGTAGAACAGTAATGGCGGCCCGCATGTGCATTCTGCATTCTTTGTGACCCACGCATGCACAAATCTAATTGTCCAGCTTAGAAGCCTGCTGGCGTGTCATCCATCCTGCGCCAGAGCGGATAAACAAACATGGAATGTGGAGCATTAATAGTCACAGATCATGTGATTTCCCTCATATTACAAATGATAGTGGAGCCGGCACTTCTTCCATACAAAACATATGACCTTTATTGTCCATATGCTGTGGTATTATTAATGTGACAATAATGTTTGTAAGTGCCGGCTCCAATATCATTTGTTCCTGTATTACTCCACTACCCTGGGCACCTTTCCGATATAGTCATCTTTAAAGTTTTTTATTCCCCAGTCTGGAGGGGATTGGGCTTGGTCCGTGAGGTCTGAATACATCTGAGACCCGGAAGCATTATGACAGATGAGCCGTCTCCGCTGCAGTAGCTCATAGACAGTGGGCTGTTTGCAGCATCGAGCACACAGCGTTAGTTACAGCTGCTCACTGAGCTTCAGACAGTTTTCTGGCACTTTCATGAACAAAGGTCAGATAGGCGAATAACTTATCTTGTACTTACATGACAAGCCCAAAAGACACAGATCTAAATATTCAAATTAGGGGATCCTTGCTGTCCCGCTATTGGTGAATGGAATTGCATAGCTAATGAGAAAACCCAGCCTACATTTAGGGACGGACATTCATAATACTTTCAGTTAAAAAAATTGCAACTGTAAAATCAATCCTCAGTCCAGATCTGAACAGATAATATGCCAGTAAGGATAAATCCGTTTACAAGTGATTCTCAGACATCACTTTGGTGGTCAAATCTCAGGCTGAAAGCACAAACAAGCAATGTCAAATATTTATGGTAATCAGGCCGTTTATCCTGCTACGGTATTGCACTTATATTCATTCCTTATGCAGTCCCCTTTCTTGATGGATATAGTGGGGAAGTCTTCTTACCTTTATCTACACCTGTAAAGTTTGCAGTCACACAGGCAATCTCTCGCCGTTGCGGTCAGTGTGACGTCACTCTTGACCGTTATTCAATACTTGCACAAGTATTTCTGCTAGATTACAAATTTGGTGTCATGAGTGAAAAAGCAGCATTATGGCCCATAACACTTCATTTTGCCTAACGCTGCTATTCCGAGTCTTATCGGTATAGGTGTACCACACACCTTTTAGCCTGTCACACAACGTCAGTACCACACTTTTAATTTTTCAATGGGACTCCCATAGCGCTGGTATTACGAGTTTGCCTGGGATGCCAAAAAGTGAGCGGTACACTCTATAACCACAAGATCTGTACCTCCATCTAAAGTCAGCAGTTATGAGTTTTACGCTACAAAGCTGTAACATAAAACTCATAACTAAAGTGTTACAAAGTACACTAACAACCATAGACTACCTACTAACCCCTAAACGGAGGCCCTCCCACATTGCAAACACTATAATAGGTTTATTAACCCCTAATCTGCTGCTCCCGACATCGCTGCCACTATTAAAATGTATTCACCCCTATTCCGCTGCTCCCCGACATTGTTGCCACTATAATAAAGTGATTAACCCCTAAACTGCCTCCCTCCCGCATCAAAAACACTATTTGAATATTATTAAAGGGATATTCCAGCCTAAATTGGAAACCACATGAATGTATTTCGGTATTGAACAGAAGCATTTTTGTAATATACATGTATTAGCAAAAATTCTTCTAATAAAAGCTATAGCTGTTTTAAAAGAGTATTTACATATGCAACGTGCACCAGCATTTTAAACACAGTACTTGCTCAGAGAGCCTAAGGTGCTTGTACCATCTGGTAATAATTAAATTTGTTAATTGCTGACATGATACAAGCCCCAGTGATAATCTGAGCAGCTGCAGTATTTAAAATGTGGGTGCAGTGACAATATCTAGCTATGCTTCACATGCACGTGCAGAGAAAAATGTTAACACTAAAACAGTGATAACTTTTACTAGAAGCATTTTTGCCAATACATCTATATTACAAATATGTTTCTACTCAAAGATGTAATAAATCTATGTGCATTTAAATTTTGACTGGAATGTCCCTTTAACTCCTAATCTGCCGTCCGCCCACACCGCCGCTATAATAAACCTATTAATCCCTAAACTGCAAGCCCCCCACAACGAGATATACTAAAATAAAATATTAACCCCTAAACCAAAAGCCCCCCACAACGAAATATACTATAATAAACCTATTAACCCCTAAACCGCAAGCCGGATATGGATGGGAGGGCGGACAGCGCCTAAGACTAAATACCGGCTACACTATTAGAAAGACCCCCTATTAGGTCTAGGAGTAATAGCAGTGGAGGATAAATAGGAGCGCCTAGGGCTTAGGTATAAACAGGAATCACACTATGATTAAAAATACATTAATTTATTATACCATCTCAATATAAACAAAAATATTAAAATATTAAAATGAATACGACCATTGATCGGAACAAGTTATTTGGACCCTTGTTAGAGGATCTTAGCTTAATTGGATCAGTTTCTCTTCTGGTTGTAACAGATATAAAAATGAAACAAGTGCTGTGCTTAATCACAATAAGAAATTAAAACAATAATGTGCTTAATCACAATAATAAATTAACTTAGCTTAGTTACACAACATATAGTACATATAATTGTGACAAGATAGTGAAAATCGGTGATCAAAATGCTAATGTGGAAAACTGTGATCAAAAATTTTTATTTTATACCAAACAAAAAAGGGGTAGAAAAATTCAAAGATATTCAAATAGTCTAAAAATCGAAAAATCAAAAAATCAAAAGATGAAAAAAATGAAAAAATAGAGACGAAACCGGTTTGTCAAAATGGTGAATTATAAATATGTTTAAGTGCTTAAAAAGTTATGTGAAAAATTATGTCACAATAATAATAGTGATTCTAATTAATTCTACAATCAACCATAATACAGACTCCTATTAGGAAAGAATCTCATATAATATGCTATAATATTGGACAGATATGTCTATAAATTATTAAAAATACAGAATATTAAATATAAAATGTACAAATATTAAAAAATACAGATTCTATAAATTGTCCAAGTAATAAGTCCAATTGGAAATAATCCAAACTGTGGGAAACTCTTGGAAGGGAATAAAAACAATATCCTTAGAGGCTGTCCTGATCCAGAATCCTAGTCTTTACAACATGGACCTGAAAACAAAAACAGAAAAAATCCTCACATAAAGGGCCTGTAGGATATAGTCTAATGGTAATCAGACTTACCCCAAAAGCCAAAAGTCCTGGTACTGATGAAGCCTCACAAATCTCTACGCATTGCGTTTCGGCCCTGCAGCGGAGCCTTTCTCAAGATATAATGAGGCTATGATATGACTAAACTTATATACCCCATGTTTGGGGAGTTTCTAAAAAAAATTGTGCCAAATTTCGAATTGCGGCAGTAAAAATTGCCACCAAATGCTTACCGCATCATTTCCCCGCTAAACCGGATATCCGTTTAACCGGAAGTGTCTGGCAAACGGATATCCGGTTTAGCGGGGAAATGACGCGGTAAGCGTTTGGCGGCAATTTTTACCGCCGGAATTCGAAATTTGGCGCAATTTTATTTAGAGACTCCTCAAACATGGGGTATATAAGTTTAGTCATATCATAGCATCATTATATCTTGAGAAAGGCTCCGCTGCAGGGCCGAAAAGCGTAGAGATTTGTGAGGCTTTATCAGTACCAGGACTTTTGGCTTTTGGGGTAAGTCTGATTACCATTAGACTTTATCCTACAGGCCTTTTATGTGAGGATTTTTTCTGTTTTTGTTTTCAGGTCCATGTTGTAAAGACTAGGATTCTGGATCAGGACAGCCTCTAAGGATATTGTTTTTATTCCCTTCCAAGAGTTTCCCACAGTTTGGATTATTTCCAATTGGACTTATTACTTGGACAATTTATAGAATCTGTATTTTTTAATATTTGTACATTTTATATTTAATATTCTGTATTTTTAATAATTTATAGACATATCTGTAAGTTTTTGCTAGCAACATTACAATTCGTTTAGCTTATTGGTAACAAGAATATTGTCACCATATTGTTTTTTTATTTGTTTTTTGGGCCAATATTATAGCATATTATATGAGATTCTTTCCTAATAGGAGTCTGTATTATGGTTGATTGTAGAATTAATTAGAATCACTATTATTATTGTGACATAATTTTTCACATAACTTTTTAAGCACTTAAACATACTTATAATTCACCATTTTGACAAACCGGTTTCGTCTCTATTTTTTCATTTTTTTCATCTTTTGATTTTTTGATTTTTCGATTTTTAGACTATTTGAATATCTTTGAATTTTTCTACCCCTTTTTTGTTTGGTATAAAATAATTTTTTTTGATCACAGTTTTCCACATTAGCATTTTGATCACCGATTTTCACTATCTTGTCACAATTATATGTACTATATGTTGTGTAACTAAGCTAAGTTAATTTATTATTGTGATTAAGCACAGTATTGTTTTAATTTCTTATTGTGATTAAGCACAGCACTTGTTTCATTTTTATATCTGTTACAACCAGAAGAGAAACTGATCCAATTAAGCTAAGATCCTCTAACAAGGGTCCAAATAACTTGTTCCGATCAATGGTCGTATTCATTTTAATATTTTAATATTTTTGTTTATATTGAGATGGTATAATAAATTAATGTATTTTTAATCATAGTGTGATTCCTGTTTATACCTAAACCCTAGGCGCTCCTATTTATCCTCCACCCCTAAACCGCAAGCCCCCCACAACAAAATATACTAAAATTAACTATTAACCCCTAAACCTAATGACCCCCTAACTTTATATTAAAATTACAATTTCCCTATCTTAAATTAAATTAAAACTTACCTGTCAAATTAAATAAATTAATTTTAAACTAACAATTAAACTAATATAATTATTAAACTACAATTAAACTAATTACCAATTTAATTAAACTAAACTACACATAAAAAAAATCCTAACACTACTCTAAAAATTACAAAAAGTATCTAATTACCCAAAAAAATAAAATAACTAAATCCCACTTGCATGAATACTTCTGCCGGCTTCGCTGAGGACTTCTGTCGCTTCGTTGAGGATGGATGTCGGGGTCTTCAAAAACTGTAAGTGGATCTTTGGGGGTTAGTGTTAGGTTTTTTTAAGGGTTTATTGGGTGGGTTTTAATTTTAGATTAGGGACTTTGGCTGGAAAAAGAGCTTAATGCCCTTTTAAGGATAATGCCCATCCAAATGCCCTTTTCAGGGCAATGGGGAGCGTAGGTTTTTTAGATAGAATTTTATTTGGGGGGTTTGGTTGTGTGGGTGGTGGGTTTTACTGTTGGGGGGGCATTTGTATTTTTATTTACAGGTAAAAGAGATGATTTCTTTGGGGCAATGCCCCACAAAAGGCCCTTTTAAGGGCCATTGGTAGTTTATTGTAGGCTAGGGTTTTTTTTTATTTTGGGGGGGGGGGTTATTTTCATAGAGCTATTAGATTAGGTGTAATTAGTTTAAATATTTGATAATTTATTTTTTATTTTGTGTAATTTAGTGTTTATTTTTTTTGTAACTTAGTGTTTTTTATTTTGTGTAACGTAGTTGTTAGTTTTTTGTAACTTAGTAATTATTTATTGAAGATTTAAATAATTTGAGTAGGGTTAGGTTTTTAAATATGTAATATAGTTAATTTAATTTGTAGTTTAATGTAATTTTAGTAGAATAGTTAGGGTAGGTTAATTAATAGTTTAATATAGTTTAATGTAATTTTAGTAGAATAGTTAGGGTAGGTTAATTAATAGTTTAATATAGTTTAATATAATTTTAGTAGAATAGTTAGGGTAGGTTAATTAATAGTTTAATATAGTTTAATGTCATTTTAGTAGAATAGTTAGGGTAGGTTAATTCATAGTTTAATATAGTTTATTTTAATTCTAAAGGTAAGTTTAAATTTTTTATAAGATAGGGATGAGGTAAGTTTACTGTAAAGTTAGCGGTTTGTTAGGTTTAAGGGTTAATAGCTTAATTTAGTTTATGGCGATGTGGGGGGCTGGCGGTTTAGGGGTTAATAGGTTTAGTACGTGGTAGTGATGTGGGAGGACAGGGGTTTAGGGGTTAATACATTTATTAGAGTTGTGGTGGGCTCCGGGAATGGCAGGATAGGGGTTAATAACTTCATTAGAGTTGCGGTAGGCTCCGGGAGCGGAGGGATGGGGGTTAATAACTTTATTAGAGTTGCGGTGGGCTCCGGGAGTGGCGGGATAGGTATTAATAACTTTATTAGAGTTGCGGTGGGCTCCAGGAGCCACGGTATAGGGGTTAATAACTTTATTAGAGTTGCGGTGGGCTCCGGGAGCGGCGGGATAGGGGTTATTAACTTTATTTAGTTGCGCCGGGGTCCGGGAGTGGCGGGATAGGGGTTAAACATTTTGGTATAGTGGCGGTGTCTAGTGAAAGGGTATAAATAAAGCTGGGAAAAAGCCGAATAGCAGCGAGATTGATGACTGTTTAGTCAACAACAGTCCGCTGCTCATCGCCCCATACTTGGTGTGCGGGTTTTTGACAGCTTTTTTGATAAATAAAGAGAGCGTATTCAGGTTTGCGGCCGCGATGTTAGGTGATGTTAGGCAAGCGTATTGGTACCGGCGAATGCAGCTTAGTTGACGGCTTGATAAGTAGGCCTCTTAGTCTGATCTTCAAATGAGAAGAAGATTTTTTTTCTGAAAAATTTCAGTTATGTCTATTTCCACTCCTCCTGTATCATGTGACAGCGATCAGCCAATCACAAATGCATATACACATATTCTGTGAATTCTGGCACATACTCATTAGGAGCTGGTGACTCAAAAAGTGTAAATATAAAAAGACTGTGCTATACGGATTTCATATCTATTTGTCACAAAATTCTACAAGTAATACTATGTGTTTATACATCATTTTACTATGTAACTGTGTTGTACTAAAACCAAATAAAAACAGTTAAATAAAAAACTGTGTAATTTTGTTAATATAAGTAAGTTGGAACTTTGTTCATAATTGCATGTTCTATCTGAATCAGAAAATTTTAATTTTAACTTGAGTGTCCCTTTAAATTGCATAACATAAATTATGCTTAGCTGATAATTTCCTTTTCTTCTGATGGAAGCCATGACCAGGTGAGGTAGATGGAGCAAGGACAGAGCTCAAGTTCCCACTACCACGGAACACTCCAACCAGCTCTGAGATCCAAGATTCCAAAACCACCCAAGTCTGGGTCAGTAAAAAGGCCAAGCAAAGCATCAGCAACCGGAAGTCTCAGGGAGAAAAATAGGTCCAGGCACCTAATAGTTCAGCCAAACCTTACCCTAGAACTAAACACCCCAACTGGCCAAAAAGCCAGACACAAGGGTATGGATGCATATCCAGAGAATCCAGATAGCGAGAAGAACTCAAAAGCTCTGAACAAAGGAAGGAACCACCCCTAGCTAAAGTCCAATGCTCCAAAAAGCAAGGCTAGAAGTCATATGAAGATACTTTTCAGAGCTTCAGGACAACCAAGGTATACCTCGAGGACCAAGAAAATCCTACTAGCAGGACTAGGCTCCCTAACACCTCTGCACAAGCAGAGAACACAAGGAAGAGAAGGCGCTAAGCCTACCCAGCTCTGGAAAACCCCAAGCTAAACAAAAGTCCCCACAGGAAACAACCATCACCCAGAAACACAGATCCCTAAAAGGTGATCCACTCACCCGGAGGCAATGGAAGAAGACCCAAAGGCCTTTTTATAACTCAGTCAAGAGTAAGAGCTGCATCTAGATATACTAGAAACAGCTACGTGTACACCTGCAAGGTGTCAAGAGCTGCAACAGGTTTTTAAACTGCAAACCTTCCACATGCTAGACAGCTATACTGTACAAGCTGTTGGATCAAGCCCAAAAGGACACATCCAGAGGCCTAAAAAATGAAGGCCAAACCACTCAATAGCGGTAAGGGGCATTAAGCCCTGCCACCCACCACAAAGATCTGAGGAAATCAGATGTCAAATAGAGTGACGCAGCGGAAAAACTCCCCTGCCCGGTCATCTATGACTGAAGGCTATAAGGACTGAAACAATCCTTCCCACCTCACGGTCCTCTTGAATGCTTAGTTTAAACATGAAAAACAATGATAACCTGAGCACTCGGCGCTTATACCAAACCAGCCAATCAGAACAGTGCCCCGTGTCTAAACAGCCCGCAAAAATGAACGTACCTGACAGGACCAGCCTGCACCTAGGGTCCCAACCGGGAAGCTGTGTACATTTACCCTCATAGGGGAAAAAACAGAAAACAGACATTTTTAACAGAGGACTAACATGTCCAACAACTTCCGAAGAAGTAATAAAGAGTTTCAATCCAAGAAGGTTCACGAAGGAAACAAAAAACAAATAAAAGACATCCCATCAGATATAAATGAAATATAAGGCAATCCGAAGGTTAACGCCCAAAAAGAACACAGGCCTACCCGCAGGACCAGCCACATGGAGCCCTATCCCACACAACTGGGAAAGATCTCTAACAAATAACAATCAGGAGATTACTTCATCCCCACATGTCTAATGAGGTGCACCATTCAAAGTATTAGACTGAAAATCTCCGTATCTGGTAACGATAGGGTCATTCAATAACTGTAAAACATGTCTGAGCAACACACAAAGGCGCGCAATCCTGTAACGGAAGGCACAACACTCAGGGACAGATACCCCTGTAGGGAACTGTAGAGGCCCTTTCCAAGGCAGAAGGCCCAGGACAATATGGCACAAGCACATTCTTAAATAAATGTCTGGACTCAAACAATTAACATTATTATATGGAAGCAAAAATGTTATGCAACTTCCGGTAGAAACACGCCACCCCGCATGGAGGAACCATAAACTGGGTTACCCGCATGTGCAGAAGTATGATTTGGTAGGGAACTCGCCTCTTGGAGGACAGGACCCCCAGAGGTAGATGGCTTAGCAGTCCCTGGATTCCCCGAGCCAGAGGAACCAGGCACTCTAAAATGGCATACGGAACCAAACTGGTTGACAGGCGTCAACAAGGCCATTCCAGATTCATCACTAGATACAGAATCTGAATCTGAAATCAAAATAGTCTCAGTATCAGAATCCTCTGTAACTGAATCTGAAATTAACACAGTCTCAGCATCAGAATCCTCCATAGCTGGATAGAGGATATTTAAATATTTACTAAAGTAGTGCAAAAAATAAAACGGCACCTGACATCCCCAATGGCTGCGGCACTCACCACCTCATATGACCAGACCTCTGCGGACTAGAAAATTTCCTTCGCCACACGGTCAGGAATGTGGAAATGGAACAATGGAACATAGCCACGCCCGAACACAAGGTAAACCGTACAGTCCAAACAAGCGCGCCCAGTCAAAAGGCCGCATCACTTCCAAAGGCCTCAAAGTTCCAACCCCGAGCCCAGTAAACATCACACATAAGCAGGTTGAATCACATAACAAACATGATTATAAACCCCCACCCCTGTTCAATAACCCCCCTCAGGAGATATTAACCCTCGATTCCAAGATACTAAAAAAAACTCACTGAGACCCTTATGTTTATAAGTTAGACTCGCAAGGTGGTAGCCTCTCGGGAAACATTCATTTTACAGTACATTGCGAATAAAGTAAAATGAAACAATCTTACCGGAATCTATGCCGTGGAACAGAAACACGGCCCTTCAAGTGTGACAGATAGTAGCATCACCTCCGCCATGGACTTGCGAGAAGAAAGCAGGCAGCGAAGCGAAGTTCGACAACACCGATTGCTTGAGGAGCTGTTAATATGAGTTGGGATGGTTTCACAGAAAGAAACTCCCTGCATCTCTGGACTCTAACTTTCATCCAAGCACTCACTGAGATACTGACAGGACTACTTAAAGCTCCTGTCCCATGCTGAAGAGTACTACCCTCCATAAGAGACAAAAAACAAAAATGAAAAATTCTGACACTTCTCTGCCATCCTCCTGGGACGAAAGGCAAAGAATGACTGGGGGATGAGGGGAGTGGGAGGAGTATTTAAGCCTTTGGCTGGGTTGTCTTTGCCTCCTCCTGACAGCCAGGTTCTTATTTCCCAAAAGTAATGAATGCAGCTTTGGACTCTTTCCATTTAAGAAGGAAATATAAAATAACAAGGAAATTCTAATTATAAATATTGAAACTATAAGGGATTTACAAAGAGTGTTTACACAGGAATTTTGAATTTTGTTCATTGAAGTTAAAGATTTAGGGCTTGATTAAACAAGTGTCAAGCGTACATCGCTAAATGCCGGCAGCATATGCTGTCCCCAATTATCATTGCTCAAGCATTTCACCAGAAATGCTTGTGCAATGTTGCCCCCTGCTCATTGGAGGCCGATTGGCTGCTAGCAGGGGCTGTCAATCATCCCGATCATATTGGGAGGAAGGTTAAGAATCAGTGCTTCTTAACTTCCATTTCAGGCTCGCCTGAAATGATTGGCCTCTATAGCAGCATCCGCTGCCTAATAAATGGGGCCCATAGATCGAAAGTGAAAGTAAAATATGGCAGCCATATGAGCAGTATTAATAATGGATTAAGTATTTGAAAGCATTTTTTTAAATAAATAATATCAATTAATGATGTGACAATTTTCATATCATCCTAATTTTATGATTAACATGTTTTGTAAGTTGAAACATACGCAACAATCAGAAATGAATAGTCTTGTGTTTATATTTTAGTAACATACAAGTTGCACAGTCTTAAATTAATTCTTTTCAATGTCTTATTAAAACAAGAAATTATTGTGTCAACTAAAAGCCCCATTTCTGTTCAGCGAGCCTGTAAGCAAAATCAAAGATGCACCAGTCTTATTAAAACCTGTTCACTATCTCAGAGGTCTCAGATATTAGACAACCCAAACTCATACATTATTGACAAGCCCTTCTCACATGTAAGATGCTCAAGAACAGGGATGGGGCTGGCTGCAAAAGATTTACCTCAGGCAGTGGTAAATTCTGGCAGACAATGCAGGGTTGGAGGTCCTGAAAGCGTGTGAATAAATTACCTGCATTAGAAGCTTGTCTGCCCAGACCTTGGGGTCCTAAGCTTGTAATAATCTTAAATATTGAAAACAAACATCCTAGATATGCCACATGAAAGAGGGCAACGTTATCATGAGGTCCTAGATGCTGAGTTAGAAAAGTCCAAACATCCTTTGAAAAGTAGCTAGGAAATAATTTTTTCATAGATCGTAATTCAGCTGTTGAATTGTCCCCATGCCTGTTATAGAGAATATTAAGAGGTCATTTAGTCTTTTAAAAAGCCTTCGAGAAATATGTTATTATAGTTGTTTTATTTAAATTGATTGGAATTGCTTAAAAATGAAAGTCCCATGAAAAGCCAGACAAGACAAAATGTCAGACTTAAAAAGACATTTCTGTGCATTAAAGTTGTGTTAAACATTTGACACACAGCAGAATAAAATAGACTTATTATTGGTGGGATAAATTATGTTTTAGTGATCTTTTAAATCCCTTTTAATAATGAAGACTGGCATTCTATGAGGAGTGAGAAAAGCACATCAAAGTTTCCCTATTTGGTTTAAAGCAGTTCTCAAAAACAACATGTTTCACTCAACTGAAAAGAAAATAATGTTCAGCCTTCTTAGAATAATTCAACTTAGCTAAGAACAGTCACATTTTAGCTGTGAAGTAGTAAATGTAGAATTTTAAGGCATTTTACTCAGTATGACTGCAAGTCAATTTGTGTCTCTTTATAATTCTGTACACCAGTCAATGTTGTAAGAAACAATGCCTTGATTTTTTTCTATTTTTATACTGTATGTTCTGAATGACTTGCTTCAGAACTGCAGTGCATGCATTTATTAAATATGACTCCTTCTGCAGAAAATATTTGGTTACTAAAACATGATTTGGGCTAGATTTTTAATGGAGTGGAATTAAGAGCTTGCATTCGAGCGCCATTAGTGCACTTGCAATAATGTTACACTGCTATTGCGCCAGGAGTTTTGCACTTGTATTACAAGTTGAAAGTAGCAAGCTTACATATTGTTATAAAATACATATACAATTTATTAAAACATAACACATATTCAATATACATAAACTTAAATTTAGGGCCTACACTATACACACATACATACACACACACACATACACTCCATAGCAGCTTCCCTTTATCCTTAGACACTTACGGCAAATTAGTTTAGATAAGTTTAAAAAAAAAAAATTGTTTTGGCAAATTAGTTAAAGGGACACTGAACCCATTTTTTTCTCCCATGATTCAGATAGAGCATGAAATTTTGAGCAATTTTCTAATTTACTCCTATTATAAAATTGCCTTCATTCTCTTGGTATCTTTATTTGAAATGCAAGAATGTAAGTTTAGATGACGGCCCATTTTCCTTGCTGATTGGTGGATAAATTCATCCACCAATAAAAAAGTTCTGTCCAGAGTATTGAACAAAAAAAAAGCTTAGATGCCTCCTTTTTCAAATAAAGATAGCAAGAGAACAAAGAAACATTGAAAATAGGAGTAAATTTGAAAGTTGCTTAAAATTGCATGCTCTATCTGAATCACACAAAAAAATTTGGGTTCAGTGTTTTTTTGGATCCATTCGTTTCTTCTGATCCATTCTTTATTCATATGCATTATTCTATTCTGAAGTTTAGAATAGAATAATGCATATGAATGAAGAATGGATCTGAAAAAACGAAAGGATCCAAAAAAAGTTTTAATTTAACATAACTAATTTGCTGGCGATTGCCGAAACAAAATGATTTAAAGCTGCCGCCGTTGCCGCCACCCACATCGCTGACACTAAATAAAGCTATTAACCCCTAAACCACCCACCAACATTGCCAACACTAACTAAATCACTAATAAAGCTATTAACCCCTAAACCGCCATTCCCCGACATTGCCGACACTAACTAAACCTATTAACCCCTAAACCGCACCCCCCACACATTGCCAACACTACCTACACCTATTAACCCCTAAACTGCAGTTCCCCGACACCGCCAAATCAAAATAAACCTATTAACCCCTAAACTGCAGTTCCCAAACATCGCCGACACAAACTAAACCTATTAACCTCTAAATCACTGTTCCCAAACATTGCTAACACTAACTAAACCTATTAACACCTAAACCCCAGTTCCCTGACATGGCCGAAATGAAGTAAACCTTTTAACCCCTAAGTCGCCGGCCCCCACATTGCAACAACCTAAATTAAACTATATTTTTAACATATGACTGCCTGATATCACTGTCCCTTTGACTGCCTTCCCTGCTACTGACAATCATGCTGGCAGTATCTCAGGCCTAATGTGCATTGCATTAGCTTTAAAGTTTTGTTCCAGAACAACAGAGGTCTGTGACTGTTCCTGCATGGGTTTTACCAGCATATTCAAGCTACAGCCTTTCCTTTTAGCTATGCTTAAAATCATCTAATCGCAAGTATCTATATAATTCCATTTTGTTTCCTACTTAAAAAACTCAGAACTTTATTCTAAATTACAAGTATGCATTTGGTTATAATCACTCTCTAATTACTACAACAGCATCTTACTCAGAACTTTATAACTATTCTCTGCTACAAGTTGTCATAGCTAAAATATCCTCCTCCAAATATGTTAATATATTCAGAACTCTGCATCTATGTGTTCAGTTAAAAGCTTTCATGTGATTCTCCAATATATGCACAAACCGTATTTAATGCCTTAAACTTGCAACTTGTCTATCACCTGTGTGTCTCTGCTTATTACTGAAATACAGCTCTATATAATATTATGTACTGTGAACCTGCAACAAACCTTAGTTTTCATCTATGAGTCAATCTTCTACCAGTTTACTCTGAAGCCTGAACATCCTACATTGCTATATTTTCCTATCATGAATCCTGCAACTACTCCTATTAAATAATTAAGTCACAGTGAAGCCAGAATATATTGAATACATATGTTGCACTCTCCATGAATTTTACAATAACTTCTAGCAACTATGAATCACAGAATATCATTTATCCACGCCCAGGATACTCTTCCCGGGGTCAGGGGTCGGTGTCTCCAATTCCCTACCACTGCCCCGAGGGTCAGTGTCCTGAGCGCATATACACCGGAACATGACAATATTAACCCCTAAACCTTAACCCCTAATGTTAACATAATAAAAATAGACCTAAATTAAAGTTACAATTATTAACTAGCTACCTATTTAAAAAGAAATACAAACTTACCTGTGAAATAAAAATAAAACCTAAGCTAGCTACTATATAACTATTTACTAACTACCTAGTTTAAATAAATACAAACTTACTTGTGAAATAAGAATACAACCTAAGCTTACACTAATAAACTTAACATTACTAAAAATGAAAAAAAAAACTAAGATTACTAAAAAATTAAAACTACAATTACAAAAATAATTAACACTAAAATTACAAAAAATAAAAAAACTACCATTTACAAAAAATAATAAACGAAATTATCCAAAACAATAAAAAAATTCCTATTCTAAAAAAAAAACCGCACAAAAGTAAAAAAAACCCTAATCTATAATAGACTAACAAGGGCCCTTAAAAGGGCCTTTTGTAGGGCATTGCCCTAAAGTTAACAGCTCTTTAGCAAAAAACAAAAAACAAACACCCCCTAACATTATAAACCCCCACCCCCCAAACCCACAAAATAAAAATAAAACTAATCTACCCATTGCCCCGAAAAGGACATTGGTATGGGCATTGCCCTTAAAAGGGCATTCAGCTCTTTTTTCGGCCCATTAAAAATAAAAAAATGCCTAATCTAAAAAAAAAAACACCCCAAAAATAAAAAAAACATTACAAAAAATAACAAACATACGCCTAGATTTAGAGTTTTGCGGCCAAAGGGGTGAGTTAGCTACGCGTGGTTTTTTTCCTCCGCACCTTTTAAACAACGCTGGTATTTAGAGTTCTCAGAAGGGCTGCGTTAGGCTCCAAAAAGGGAGCGTACAGGCATATTTACCGCCACTGCAACTCTCAATACCAGCGTTGCTTACGGACGCGGCCAGCTTCAAAAACATGCTTGTGCACGATTCCCCCATAGGAAACAATGGGGCAGTTTGAGCTGAAAAAAACCTAACACCTGCAAAAAAGCAGCGTTCAGCTCCTAACGCAGTCCCATTGTTTCCTATGGGGAAACAGTTTCTAAGTCTGCACCTAACACCCTACCATGTACCCCGAGTCTAAACACCCCTAACCTTACACTTATTAACCCCTAATCTGCCGCCCCCGCTATCGCTGACCCCTGCATATTATTTTAACCCCTAATCTGCCACTTCGTACACTGCCGCAACCTACGTTATCCCTATGTACCCCTAATCTGCTGCCCCTAACACCGTCAACCCCTACATAATATTTATTACCCCCTAATCTGCCCCCCCCAACGTCGCCGCTACCTACCTACATTTATTAACCCCTAATCTGCCGACCGGACCTCACCGCTACTATAATAAATGCATTAACCCCTAAAGCTATGTCTAACCCTAACACTAATACCCCCTAAGTTAAATATAATTTAAATCTAACAAAATAAAATAAATCTTATTAAATAAATTATTCCTATTTAAAACTAAATACTTACCTGTAAAATAAACCCTAATATAGCTACAATATAAATAATATTTTAGGATTAATATTTATTTTACAGGCAACTTTGTATTTATTTTAACCAGGTACAATAGCTATTAAATAGTTAATAATTATTTAATAGTTACCTAGTTAAAATACTTACAAAATTACCTGTAAAATAAATCCTAACCTAAGTTACAATTAAACCTAACACTACACTATCAATAAATTAATTAACTAAACTACCTACAATTACCTACAATTAAATCAACTAAACTAAATTACAAAAACAAACAAACACTAAATTACAAAAAAAAGCAAACACTAAATTACAAAAAATAAAAAAAGATTATAAGAATTTTAAACTAATTACACCTACTCTAAGCCCTCTAAAAAAATAGCAAAGCCCCCCAAAATAAAAAAATGCCCTGCCCTATTCTAAAATAAAAAATTTTACAGCTCTTTTACCTTACCAGCAATTAAAAGGGCCTTTTGCGGGGCATGCCCCAAAGAAAACAGCTCTTTTGCCTGTAAAAAAACATACAATACCCCCCCAACATTACAACCCACCACCTACATACCCCTAATCTAACCCAAACCCCCCTTTAAAAAACTAAACTAAGCCCCTGAAGATCTCCCTACCTTATCTTCACCACGCCGGGTATCACCAATCCGTCCAAAAGAGGGTCCAAAGTCTTCATCCTATCCAGCAAGAAGAGGTCCAGAAGAGGGTCCGAAGTCTTCATCCTATGCGGAAAGAAGAGGGCATCCGGACCGGTAGACATCTTCATCCAGGCGGCATCTTCTATCTTCTTCCATCCGGCGCAGAGCGGAGCAGGACCATCTTGAAGCAGCCGACGCGGATCCATCCTCTTCTAACGACGTCCTAAGTCCGAATGAAGGTTCCTTTAAATGACGTCATCCAAGATGGCGTCCCTCGAATTCCGATTGGCTGATAGGATTCTATCAGCCAATCGGAATTAATGTAGGAAAAATCTGATTGGCTGATTTAATCAGCCAATCAGATTCAAGTTCAATCGGATTGGCTGATCCAATCAGCCAATCAGATTGAGCTTGCATTCTATTGGCTGATCGGAACAGCCAATAGAATGCAAGCTCAATCTGATTGGCTGATTGGATCAGCCAATCCGATTGAACTTGAATCTGATTGGCTGATTCAATCAGCAAATCAGATTTTTCCTACCTTAATTCCGATTGGCTGATAGAATCCTATCAGCCAATCGGAATTAGAGGGGCGCCATCTTGGATGATGTCATTTAAAGGAACCTTCATTCGGAATTAGGACGTCATTAGAAGAGGATGGATCCGCGTCGGCTGCTTCAAGATGGTCCCACTCCACGCCGGATGGAAGAAGATAGAAGATGCCGCCTGGATGAAGATGTCTACCGGTCCAGGTGCCCTCTTCTTGCCGGATAGGATGAAGACTTCGACCCTCTTCTGGACCTTTTCTTGCCGGATAGGATGAAGACTACGGACCCTCTTCTGGACGGATTGGTGATACCCGGCATGGTGAAGATAATGTAGGAAGATCTTCAGGGGCTCAGTGTTAGGTTTTTAAAGGGGGGTTTGGGTTAGATTGGGGGTATGTGGGTGGTGGGTTGTAATGTTGGGGGGTATTGTATGTTTTTTTACAGGCAAAAGAGCTGTTTTCTTTGGGGCATGCCCCGCAAAAGGCCCTTTTAAGGGCTGGTAAGGTAAAAGAGCTGTAAATTTTTTATTTCAGAATATGGCAGGGCATTTTTTTATTTTGGGGCTTTGTTATTTTTTTTAGGGGTTTTAGAGTAGGTGTTATTAGTTTAAAAATCTTGTAATCTTTTTTTATTTTTTGTAATTTAGTGTTTGTTTTTTGTAATTTAGTGTTTGTTTGTTTTTGTAATTTAGTGGGGGTTTTTTGTAATTTAGTTTAGTTGATTTAATTGTAGGTAATTGTAGGTAGTTTATTTAATTAATTTATTGATAGTGTAGTGTTAGGTTTAATTGTAACTTAAGTTAGGCTTTATTTTACAGGTAATTTTGTAAGTATTTTAACTAGGTAACTATTAAATAGTTATTAACTATTTAATAGCTATTGTACCTGGTTAAAATAAATACAAAGTTGCCTGTAAAATAAATATTAATCCTAAAATAGCTACAATATAATTATTATTTATATTGTAGCTATATTAGGGTTTATTTTACAGGTAAGTATTTAGCTTTAAATAGGAATAATTTATTTAATAAGATTTATTTTATTTCGTTAGATTTAAATTATATTTAATTTAGGGGGGTGTTAGTGTTAGGGTTAGACTTAGCTTTAGGGGTTAATACATTTATTAGAGTAGCGGCGAGGTCCGGTTGGCAGATTAGGGGTTAATACTTGAAGTTAGGTGTCAGCGATGTTAGGGAGGGCAGATTAGGGGTTAATGCTTTTTATTATAGGGTTTTTGAGGCAGGAGTGAGGCGGATTAGGGGTTAATACATTTATTATAGTGGCAGTGAGGTCCGGTCGGCAGATTAGGGGTTAATAATTGTAGGTAGGTAGCGGCGACATTGGGGGGGCAGATTAGGGGGTATTAAATATTATGTAGGGGTGGGCGATATTAGGGGCAGCAGATTAGGGGTACATAGGGATAATGTAGGTTGCAGCGGTGTGTGGTCGGCAGATTAGGGGTTAAAAAAAATTAATAGAGTGGCGGCGATGTGGGGGGGGCCTCGGTTTAGGGGTACATAGGTAGTTTATGGGTGTTAGTGTACTTTAGAGCACAGTAGTTAAGAGCTTTATGAACCGGTGTTAGCCCAGAAAGCTCTTAACTCCATGCTAATTTTTATTGTATAATTTTTACTGTATAATTTTTATTGTATGATTTTATTATCACTGTTTTTATCGTACAGTATGCTTTTATATGTCTTTGTTAGGATTAAATTTCTTACACACCTCATTAGGTACGCTTTCATTCATTCTTCTTCCTTTGGCCAGCTTGGTGGCCTTTGTACACAGCTAGAGGTATCTCCTGGGCGCTTGGTCCATTTTCCTTATCTATAATAAACTACCAATAGGCCTTAAAAGGGCCCTTTGTAGGGTAAACTTGAAACAACCAATAGGAATGAGAGCTGCTTAAATCCTATTAACTGTTCAAATCAGCCAATAGCTCTAATTCCTATTGGCTGATTTAAATTTTTCAGCCAATAGGAATGCAACGGTACCCCAATATAAAAGGGGTATCTTGCATTTAATCCTCATTGTGCTGCGGATGATTGCATGAAGAGGACCTCCACATTGGACTTATGGACCTTCACCTGGACCTTGGCCTGGACATCTGCTTCTGTACATTGACCGCTCCATCTCCACAGGGATGAAGAAAATTCCGGTCCCACGATAGATGAAGATGGAGCCTCCTGGATGAAAATGCTTCACCGCATGGGATGAAGATCTTTTGCCGGACTTCAGCAACTGTGAGTACCGATTTTGGGGTTAGTGTTGGGTGAACTGCTGGTGCAATACCACCCCCTGCAGATTAGTGGCCAATGGCTCGCTAGCAGGGGGTGTCAATTAACCCGATCGTATTCGATCAGGTCGATTTCTGTCTGCCACCTCAGAGCAGGTGGACAGGTTATGGAGCGGATCGCTGCTTCATAACTTCTGTTTCCTTTGATCCTGAAGGCTCGCCGGAAACACAAGGCATCAAGCTCCATACAGCTTGATAAATTGAAACCCATAATGTCAAAGTAGTGAGAATAGATACTCCAATATTATGGAGACTGATCTAGGCGCTATTTGCACTTGCCATATATACTACTACAGATTATAATATTTCTAAATCATATAATATATATCCATGTAGTACTCTAATACAGATATAAATTGCACATAACAATAATTAAAGTGAATGTCAACTTCACGCAACTGCCCCATGGCATTGGATAGACTTTGCAAAATGAGGTGGGTTTAATTAATCAAATTTGTTATAATTCAGTATTTTTAAAAAAATTACCTTTTCAGCGCTCAGACGATAAGCGCAGCTCTCCCGCCCGGCATTTTGCCAAATTGATTAACAGATGACGATTCTTAAAAGAACAAATCCTTGTGTGTGTGTCCCCCCCCCCGGCGTGTTCAGCCCCTTTGCTTAAACGTCATGGCCCATAGGGAAACAAAGATTTGTTCTTTTAAGAATCTTCATCTGTCAATCAATTTGACAAAATGCCGGGTGGAAGAGCTGTTCTTATCGTCGGAGTGCTCAAAAGGTAAAACATTTTAAAAAATATACTAAAATATAACAAATTTGATGAATTAAATCCACCCTTATTTTGCATCCAATGCCGTAGGGCAGTTGCATTAAGTTGACATTCACTTTAACACAATCACTTCATTTTCATAGCAAACTCACTCGGCTAGAAATACTTAATACTATAAATCTTATTTTTTCCTACTTTATAAAAATGCATATATGCTTAGTCAATCCTAATTTTAAAATACTAAATAAATTAAAAATTAAAAAATCTAAAACACAAAAATGAATAAGAATGGTTAATGTGAAAACCCTACTTAAAAAACAAATCTTAACACTTGTCTGTCTTAACCCACATATGCTTGTAAGTCAAGATCAATATTTAACACTTTTGGGAATAGACTATCCAATATATGAATCTATTTGGTTTCTTCTTTGCTGGTAATTGTTAATAGGAGGTATAACTTCCACTACCATAATTTTCAAACAATCTGAACTTTGGTTATGGAATTTTTTTAAATGATCTGAGACACTATCGGCTAGATCACAAGTTTTGTCAGTAGAGCCGTGCGGTGCTAACAAGCCTTTTTGTTTCACCACTCACTTAAAACAACACTGGTATTACGAGTTTTCTGAATGGCTGAGTTAGCCTCAGAAAAGTGAGCGTTGAGCAAAATTTTGCTCCACATCTCACCTCGATACCAGCGTTGCTTAAGTCAGTGGTGAGCTGGCTGAACGTGCTCGTGCACGATTTCCCCATAGGTAACAATGGAGCAGATTCGGCTGAAAAAAACCTAACACCTGCAAAAAAGCAGTGTTCAGCTTCTACGCAGCCCCATTGTTTCCTATGGGAAAATAAAAGTTATGCCTACACCTAACACCCTAACATGAACCCCAAGTCTAAACACCCCTAATCTTATACTTATTAACCCCTAATCTGCCGCCCCTGACATCGTCGCCACCTGCATTATACTATTAACCCCTAATCTGCCGCTCCGGACACCACCGCCACCTACATTATACTTATAAACCGTAATCTGCTGCCCCCAACATTGCCAACACCTACATTATAGTTATTAACCCCTAATCTGCCCCCTCAATGTCGCTGCAAATATATGAAATTAATTAACCCCTAATCTGCCGCCGCCAACGTCGCCGCCACTATAATAAAGTTATTAACCCCTAAACCTAAGTCTAACCCTAACAGCCCCCCTAATTTAAATATAATTTAAATAAATCTAAATAAAATAACTACTATTAAATAAGTTATTCCTATTTAAAACTAAATACTTACCTATAAAATAAATCATAAGATAGCTACAATATAACTAATAGTTACATTGTAGCTAGCTTATGTTTTATTTTTATTTTACAGGCAATTTAGTATTTATTTTACCTATGTACAATAGTTATTAAATAGTTATTAACTATTTAATAGCTACCTAGTTAAAATAAGTACAAAATTACCTGTAGAATAAATCCTAACCTAAATTAGAATTACACCTAACACTACACTATCATTAAATAAATTACCTAAACTACCTACAAAAATTAATTACAATTAAATTCAATAAACTAAATTACGAAAAAATAAAAAACACTAAATTACAGAAAATAAAAAAAGAATTACAAGAATTTTAAACTAATTACACCTAATCTAATTTCCCTAATAAAATAAAAAATCCCCCCAATATAATAAAATTTCCCTACCCAATACTAAATTACAAATAGCGCTTAAAAGGGCCTTTTGCGGGGCATTGCCCCAAAGTAATCAGCTCTTTTTAACCTGTAAAATAATAATACAATACCCCCCAACATTAAAACCAACCACCCACACACCCCTGCTCTAAAACCCACCCAATCCCCCCTTAAAAAACCTAACACTTACCCCCTGAAGATCTCCCTACCTTGAGCCGTCTTCACCCAGCCGGGCACAAGTGGTCCTCCATACGGCAGAAGTCTTCACCCGATTGGGGCAGAAGAGGTCCTCCAGACGGTAGAAGGCTTCATCCAAGCGGCATCTTCTATCTTCATCCTTCCGGAGCGCAGCGGGTCCATCTTCAATCCAGCCGACGTGGAGCCATCCTCTTCAAACGACGTCCTAACGAAGAATGAAGGTTCCTTTAAATGACGTCATCCAAGATGGCGTCCCTTAAATTCTGATTGGCTGATAGGATTCTATCAGCCAATCGGAATTAAGGTAGGGAAAATCCTATTGGCTGATGCAATCAGCCAATAGGATTGAGCTTGCATTCTATTGGCTGATTGGAAGGTTTTAATGTTGGGGGGTATTGTATTTTTCTTTTACAGGTAAAATAGCTGATTACTTTGGGGCAATGCCCCGCAAAGGCCCTTTTAAGGGCTATTTGTAATTTAGTATAGGGTAGGGAAACTTTATTATTTTGGGGGGCTTTTTTATTTTATTAGGGGGATTAGATTAGGTGTAATTAGTTTAAAATTCTTGTAATAATTTTTTTATTTTCTGTAATTTAGTGGGGGGTTTTTTGTATTATATATGTATTTCGTAATTTAGTTTATTGAATTAAATTGTAATTAATTGTAGGTAGTTTAGGTAATTTATTTAATGATAGTGTAGTGTTAGGTGTAATTGTAACTTAGGTTAGGATTTATTTTACAGGTAATTTTGTACTTATTTTAGCTAGGCAGTTATTAAATAGTTAATAACTATTTAATAACTATTGTACCTAGTTAAAATAAATACAAAGTTGCCTGTAAAATAAATATAAACCCTAAGCTAGCTACAAATGTAACTATTAGTTATATCGTAGCTATCTTAGGGTTTATTTTATCGGTAAGTATTTAGTTTTAAATAGGATGAATTTATTTAATTATCTTAAATTAATTTTCTTTAATTTAAATTATATTTAAGTTAGGGGGGTTAGGGTTAGGGTTAGACTTAGGTTTAGGGGTTAATAAATTTATTATAGTAGCGGTAACGTTGGGGTCAGAAGATTAGGGGTTAATAAATGTAGGTAGGTGGCGGTGACTAGGAGAGGCAGATTAGGGGTTAATACAATTTTACTAGTGTTTACGAGGCAGGAATGCAGCGGTTTAGGGGTTAATACATTTATTAAAGTGGCGGCGATGTCCGGTGGGCAGATTAGGGGTTAATAATTGTAGGTAGGTGGCGGCGACGTTGGGGGCAGCAGATTAGGGGTTAATAAATATAATGTAGGTGGCGGCGATGTTAGGGGTAGCAGATTAGGGGTTCATAGGTATAATGTAGGTGGCGGCGAAGTCTGGTCGGCAGATTAGCGGTTACAATTTTTTATTTTAGTGTTTGCAATGTGGGGGGCCTCGGTTTAGGGTTAATAGGTAGTTTATGGGTGTTAGTGTACTTTTTAGCACTTTAGTTAAGAGCTTTATGTTCGGCGTTAGCCCATAAAACTCTTAACTACTGACTTTTAAATGTGGTAGGAGTCTTGACAGGAGAGGGTCTACCGCTCACTTCTTCCAAGACTCGTAATACCGGCATTAGGCAAATCCCATTAAAAAGATTGGATACGCAATTGACGTAAGGGGATTTGCGGTAGCCTCGAGTCGCGGAAGAAAAGTGAGCGGTACACCTGTACTTGTCAGACTCGTAATACCAGCGGGCATTAAAAAGCAGCATTGGGACCTCTCAACGCTGCTTTTTAAGGCTAACGCCAAACTCGTGATCTAGGCGTATGTTTGGTCAATCGCTTATCTATATTATCTATACGTTCATACAGCCTTCTTTTTACCTTTCTTTTCATTCTGCCTATATATTTTTTTACAACTACATGTAAGCACAAAGACTGCATAGAAAAATTGAAGATATTACTATTGATGAATTTAAAAAAAAATAATCTGCTACTTTTTCTTCCCCTCTCAATATTATGATAATATCGTTGATGTAGCAATGATATATAACTATTATCAGAATACAGATTATTTTTCAATATATATTCTTCTTCGAATATAGCCATAAAAATATTGGCATAGGAAGGGACCATAGCGGTGCCCATTGCTGTGTCTTGTATTTGTTGGAACAAGATCCTTCAAATTGAAAATAATTGTGTTCTAAAATAACTGTAATGCTATCCATTAAGAATTTGACTTGTATGTTGTTGGAATATCCCAATTAGCACAGAATTTTTGGAATGCCTTAACCCCTGACATGGGTGGGATACTTGTGTATGAAGTGGTAACATCGCAAACTATCCACTTATAATTGTTTTCACATTTTAGGCCCTTAAAAATGATAATCACCTCTCTGGTATCCTTAAGATATTATTTAATTCTCTTTACCATTGGTTGCATAAACCAATAAATGTAAGTTGATAAATTACTAGTGATAGAGTTTATGCCTGAAATTATAAGTCTGCCAGATGAATTAAACCTATCTTTGTGGATCTTAGGGAGGTGATAACATTTTTTAAAATAGACCATGAACCTTCGCTAAACTAATTAAAACAAAAGGTTCCTGATTATCTGTTGCAGTAGGATCTTTATGGAGATTTACATATGTATTATTATCTCCCAAAAGTCTCTCTGTCTCTTAACATATACGTGCCTATCTTGGACTACATTACCACAACCCTTGTCAGTCTGCCTCATCACTATACTGGGGTCTTCTGTAATCTTTTGACAGCCCATCTCTCAAATGCACAGAGGTTGTCATTATATTTATTGTCAACTCAACCAATTTTTCAAATTACTTCATCTTTGACTAGTCGATTGTAAGAATTCCCCTTGAGCCTGTACAGGATAAAAAGATGAAGGTCGTTTAAGGTCACTATATCTAATCTCTGGATCCTCCTGATAGATGCTTATATTCAGGAGTTAATCAAAACCAACTGATGTTGGATTAGGAATATGTGGCTTGGATTCTATCTCCAATTCACTCAACTCCCTAAGTTTTATAATCAATATACTCCAAGTTGGTTGTGTTGCACCCCTGAACTTCTCTGTTTATGCTATCTTTAAAAAATATATAATTTAAGCGCCTATTTATGGATATATTTATGAAGATCTATAAAGATCTCAAATTTGTTAGATAGTTGTTTCAGAGAAAATTCCAATCCCTTACAAAGTAATCTATGTTCATCATTATTTAACTCTTTACTAGACAAATTGAAAATATCTATCTTACTTTCTTTTAATAGTGCCTTATTGGTATGTGTCTCTCTGACCAGTCTGTCTCCCCTAACTTCTCACTTTGTTCCCACTGTCTTTCTATTGTTTCTTTGATTTCTCCCTATTGGTTTCTCCCATGTGTACTATGATATTGATCCTATGAGGTAGATTTATCATGGTGCGGACGGACATGATCCGCTGTAGCGATCATGTCCGCCGCACATCAATAAATGCCGACAGCATACGCTGTCGGCATTTATCGTTGCACAAGCAGTTCTGGTGAACTGCTTGTGCAATACCGCCCCCTGCAGATTCTAGCAGGGGGTGTCAATCAACCTGATATTATGTGATCGGGTGGATTAATGTCCGCAGCCTCAGAGCAGACCGATTTGCTTCTTAACTCCTGTTTCCGGGGTGCCTGAAGACTCGTGCGGAAACAGCTGCCTCAAGATCTATTTGGATTTTGATAATTTGGGCCCTATGTTTGACGCCACCTGTGGTGTTTTGACATATGTTAAAAAAAAAATGTTCCCTATTATTATAAGTGTAACTGTTGTTTTTATTGGATCTTTCGTTAGGCTTTGCCCCTTCCATCCTCCATGTAATAGTTACATCGTAGCTATTTTAGGATTTATATTTATTTTACAGGCAACTTTGTATTTATTTTAACCAGGTACAATAGCTATTAAATAGTTAATAACTATTTAATAGCTACCTAGTTAAAATAATTACAAAATTACCTGTAAAATAAATCCTAACCTAAATTACAATTGAAACTAACACTACACTATCATTAAATTAATTAAATAAATTAACTACAATTAAATACAATTACATTTAATGAAATAAACTAATCTATAATACAAAAAACCCCCCACTAAATTACAAAAAATAAAAAAATATTACAAGAAGTTTAAACTAATTACACCTAATCTAAGCCTCCTAATAAAATAATAAAGCCCCCCAAAATAAAAAAAAAATGCCCTACCCTATTCTAAATTACAAAGTAATCAGCTCTTTTACCAGCCCTTAAAAGGGCTTTTTTGCGGGGCATTGCGCCAAAGTAATCAGCTCTTTTACCTGTAAAAAAAAATACAACCCCCAACATTAAAACCCACCACCCACATACCCCTACTCTAACCCACCAAATCCCCCTTAAAAAAACCTAACACTAACCCCCTGAAGATCTCCCTACTTTGAGTCGTATTCACTCAGCTGAGCCGAATTCTTCATCCAATCCTGGCGATGTGGTCCTCCATCCGGGCGAAGTCTTGATCCAAGCGGAAAAGAAGAGGTCCGCCATCCGGGCGATGTCTTCCTCCAAGCGGCATCTTCTATCTTCTTTCTTTCTCCGGCTCCATCTTCAGATCGCTGACACAGAACATCCACCTTCCCCGACGGACTAACGACGAATGACGGTTCCTTTAAGGGACGTCATCCAAGATGGCGTCCTTCGAATTCCGATTGGCTGATAGGATTCTATCAGCCAATCGGAATTACGGTAGGAAAAAACTGATTGGCTGATTCAATCAGCCAACCGGATTGAGCTCGCATTCTATTGGCTGATTGGAACAGCCAATAGAATGCGAGCTCAATCCGATTGGCTGATTGGATCAGCCAATCAGATTGAACTTCAATCTGATTGGCTGATTGAATCAGCCAATCAGATTTTTCTTACCTTAATTCCGATTGGCAGATAGAATCCTATCAGCCAATCAGAATTCGATGGATGCCATCTTGGATGACGTCCCTTAAAGGAACTGTCATTCGTCGTTAGTCCGTCGGGGATGGTGGATGTTCCGCGTCAGCAGTCTGAAGATGGAGCCAGAAGAAAGAAGATAGAAGATGCCGCTTGGAGGAAGACATTGCATGGATGGAGGACCTCTTCTTTGCCGCTTGGATCAAGACTTCGCCCGGATGGAGGACCACATCGCCCAGATTGGATGAAGAATTCGGGTCGGCTGGGTTAAGACGACTCAAGGTAGGGAGATCTTCAGGGGGTTAGTGTTAGGTTTTTTAAGGGGGGATTGGGTGGGTTAGAGTAGGGGTATATGGGTGGTGGGTTTTAATGTTGGGGGGTTGTATTTTTTTTTTACAGGTTAAAGAGCTGATTACTTTGGGGCAATGCCCCGCAAAAAGCCCTTTTAATGGCTGGTAAAAGAGCTGATTACTTTGTAATTTAGAATAGGGTAGGGCATTTTTTTTATTTTGGGGGGCTTTATTATTTTATTAGGGGGCTTAGATTAGGTGTAATTAGTTTAAACTTCTTGTAATATTTTTTTTTTTTCTGTAATTTAGTGTTTGTTTTTTGTATTATAGATTAGTTTATTTCATTTGATGTAATTGTAGGAAATTGTAGTTAATTTATTTAATTAATTTAATGATAGTGTAGTGTTAGGTTTAATTGTAACTTAGGTTAGGATTTATTTTACAGGTAATTTTGTAATTATTTTAACTAGGTAGCTATTAAATAGTTAATAACTAATAGCTATTGTACCTAGTTAAAATAAATACAAAGTTGCCTGTAAAATAAATATAAATCATAAAATAGCTATAATGTAATTATTATTAGTGATGTCGCAAACATAAAATTTTCCGTTCACGAACGGCGGACCCGAACTTCCGCAAATGTTCATAAATGGGCGAACTGGGCGAACCGCCATAGACTTCAATAGTCAGGCAAATTTTAAAACCCACGGGGACTCTTTCTTGCCACAATAGTGATGGAAAAGTTGTTTCAAGGGGACTAACACCTGGACTGTGGCATGCCGGAGGGGCATCCATGGCAAAACTCCCATGGAAAATTACATAGTTGATGCAGAGTCTGGTTTTAAGCCATAAAGGGCATAAATCACCTAACATTCCTAAATTGTTTGGAATAACGTGCTTTCCCGTTTAACGCACCGCAAACAACCGCAAACAGTCCATTTGCACAACCGCAAACTCCCCATTTGCACAAGGTTGGATACCAAGCTAGCCATGTCCCGTTCCTTGTCCTCACTGATGTCATTGAAGGTCTCTTCCTCCACCCAGCCATGTACAACACCAAGGATCCCCGAAAGGTGACAACAAGCCCCCTGGGACACCTGCTGTGTTTGGTCTTCCACCTCCTCAAAGCCACCTTCCACCTCTGACTCCTCTTCTTCAGACTCCTCTCTCTGCGTTGCCTCTCTCTGCGTTATTATAAAGTGTGTTAAGTAGTACTATTCATATCAGTTTAATCCCTGTTAGGTCCCCTATCAGGGGACGTGTATATGGCATCGATTTTAGGAACCGGGAGATGGAAAAGATGCTTGGTCGGTCCTCCTACTTCAAATTTGGGGCACTGCGCATGCAATCTAATGTGCCACCAAATAGGAGTGGTGTGTTAAGTAGTACTATTCTTATCAGTTTAATCCCTGTTACGTCCCCTATCATGGGACGTGTATATGGCATAGATTTTAGGAACCGGGAGATGGAAAAAGATGCTTGGTCGGTCCTCCTACTTCAAATTTGGGGCACTGCGCGTGCAATCTAATGTGCCACCAGATAGGAGTGGTGTGTGAAGTAGTACTATTCTTATCAGTTTAATCCCTGTTACGTCCCCTATCAGGGGACGTGTATATGGCATCAATTTTAGGAACCAGGAGATGGAAAAGATGCTTGGTCGGTCCTCCTACTTCAAATTTGGGGCACTGCGCATGCAATCTAATGTGCCACCAGATAGGAGTGGTGTGTTAAGTAGTACTATTCTTATCAGTTTAATCCCTGTTATGTCCCCTTTCAGGGGAAGTGTATATGGCATCGATTTTTGGAACCGGGAGATGGAAAAAGATGCTTGGTCGGTCCTCCTACTTCAAATTTGGGGCACTGCCCGGCAATCTAATTTGCCACCAGATAGGAGTGGTGTGTTAAGTAGTACTATTCTTATCAGTTTAATCCCTGTTACGTCCCCTATCAGGGGACGTGTATATGGCATCGATTTTAAGAACCAGGAGATGGAAAAAGATGCTTGGTCAGTCCTCCTACTTCAAATTTGGGGCACTGCGCGTGCAATCTAATGTGCCACCAGATAGGAGTGGTGTGTTAAGTAGTACTATTATTATCAGTTTAATCCCTGTTACGTCCCCTATCAGGGGACGTGTATATGGCATCGATTTTAAGAACCGGGAGATGGAAAAAGATGCTTGGTCGGTCCTCCTACTTCAAATTTGGGGCACTGTGCATGCAATCTAATGTGCCACCAGATAGGAGTGGTGTGTTAAGTAGTACTATTCTTATCAGTTTAATCCCTGTTATGTCCCCTATCAGGGGAAGTGTATATGGCATCGATTTTTGGAACCGGGAGATGGAAAAAGATGCTTGGTCGGTCCTCCTACTTCAAATTTGGGGCACTGCCCGGCAATCTAATTTGCCACCAGATAGGAGTGGTGTGTTAAGTAGTACTATTCTTATCAGTTTAATCCCTGTTACGTCCCCTATCAGGGGACGTGTATATGGCATCAATTTTAGGAACCGGGAGATGGAAAAAGATGCTTGGTCTGTCCTCCTACTTCAAATTTGGGGCACTGCGCGTGCAATCTAATGTGCCACCAGATAGGAGTGGTGTGTTAAGTAGTTCTATTCTTATCAGTTTAATACCTGTTACGTCCCCTATCAGGGGACGTGTATATGGCATCGATTTTAGGAACCGGGAGGTGGAAAAAGATGCTTGGTCGGACCTCCTACTTAAAATTTGGGGCACTGTGTGTGCAATCTAATGTGCCACTAGATAGGAGTGGTGTGTTAAGTAGTACTATTCTTATCAGTTTAATACCTGTTACGTCCCCTATCAGGGGACGTGTATATGGCATCGATTTTAGGAAACGGGAGGTGGAAAAAGATGCTTGGTCGGACCTCCTACTTAAAATTTGGGGCACTGTGTGTGCAATCTAATGTGCCACTAGATAGGAGTGGTGTGTTAAGTAGTACTATTCCTATCAGTTTAATCCCTGTTATGTGCTTTTTTTTTTGTTTGGTTTTTGAAGCCACAGTGTAGCACCAGAGGCCAGAAAAATTAGGCATGTAGACATACTTGAAAAATTAGGTATTGTTGCAGCTGCTGCTGTAGCAGCGGTCAGAAAAATTGATGTTTGTTTCCCAGGCAGAAAGTGCCCTAAAACATTGCGGCTTGAAACCTAGTTGGTGGCGGATAAGTCACGCAAGTCATCCGGCATTCAGAGATAAAATACAGCAGCGTGTGGACCATTTTTAGCCCAAGGCAGCTCATCTTATCAGGCCTTTTTTAGTCGAATGTATCGCCAACTGACAGTCCCTTCGGGATCCATCCCTCATTCATCTTAATAAAGGTGAGGTAATCTAGACTTTTTTGACCTAGGCGACTTCTCTTCACTGCACTGAAGGTTCTTTCTGACAGGACACTTGAAGTGGGGCAGGCCAGAAGTTCTATCGCAAATTGGGATAGCTCAGGCTACAGGTCAATCCTGCACACCCAGTAGTCAAGGGGTTCTTCGCTCCTCAGAGTGTCGATATCTGCAGTTAAGCGGAGGGTGGACCCCGAAGGGCTGTGGCGATGGGTAGGACTTAAAAAGCTCTGCATGTCCTCCATCAATAACACGTCTGTAAAGCATCCTGTCCTTGCCGGTGTGGTTGTGGGAGGAGGATTACTTTCACCTCTTCCCCTGTTAGATTCCCGTTGTGCTGTGACATCACCCTTATACGCTGTGTAAAGCATACTTTTTATTTTATTTTGGAACTGCTGCATCCTTTCCGATGTGCGGTAATTCAGTAACATTTCAGGCACTTTCTGCTTATACCGGGGGTCTAGTAGCGTGTACACCCAGTACAGGTCGTTCCCCTTCAGCCTTTTTATACGAGGGTCCCTTAACAGGCACGACAGCATGAAAGACCCCATTTGCACAAGGTTGGATGCCGAGCTACTCATGTCCCGTTCCTCGTCCTCAGTGATCTCACTGAAGGTATGTTCTTCCCCTCAGCCACGTACAACACCACGGGTACCAGATAGGTGATAACGAGCACCCTGGAATGCCTGTTGTGGTTGGTCTTCCTCCTCCTCCTCAAAGCCACATTCCTCCTCTGACTCCTCTTCCTCACATTCCTCTTCCAGCGTTGCCGCAGGTCCAGCAAGCGATGCTGATAAGGCTGTTTCTGGTGGTGATGATGACCACAACTCTTCCTTTTCCTCTTCACGCTCATCTATGGCCTGATCCAGCACTCTTCGCAGGGCACGCTCCAGGAAGAAAACAAATGGTATGATGTCGCTGATGGTGCCTTCGGTGCGACTGACTAGGTTTGTCACCTCCTCAAAAGGATGCATGAGCCTACAGGCATTGCGCATGAGCATCCAGTAACGTGGCAAAAAAATTCCCAGCTCCGCAGAGGCTGTCCTAGCACCCCGGTCATACAAATAGTCGTTAACGGCTTTTTCTTGTTGGAGCAGGCAGTCGAACATTAGGAGTGTTGAATTCCAACATGTCAGGCTGTCTCAAATCAAGCGCCTCACTGGCATGTTGTTTCGCCGCTGGATATATGAAAAGTGCTCCATGTCCGTGTAGGAACGCCTGAAATGGCCACACACATTCCTGGCCTGCTTCAGGACATCCTGTAAGCCTGGGTACTTATGCACAAAGCGTTGTACGATCAGATTACACACATGTGCCATGCACAGCATATGTGTCAACTTGCCCAAATTCAATGCCGCCAACAAATTTCTTCCATTGTCACAAACCACTTTGCCGATCTCCAGTTGGTGCGGAGTCAGCCACTGATCCACCTGTGCATTCAGGGCGGACAGGAGTGCTGATCCGGTGTGACTCTCTGCTTTCAGGCAAGTAAACCCCAAGATGGCGTGACACTGCTGTATCCGGGATGTGGAATAGTACCTGGGGAGCTGGGGGGGTGCCGTTGATGTGGAGCAAGACGCAGCAGCAAAAGAGGACTCAGCCGAGGAGGTTATGGAAGAGGATGGAGTAGGAGGAGTAGAGGAGGTGGCAGCAGGCCTGCCTGCAAGTCGTGGCGGTGTCACCAACTCCTCTGCAGAGCCACGCATTCCATGCTTAGCAGCCGTCAGCAGGTTTACCCAATGCGCAGTGTAGGTGATATACCTGCCCTGACCATGCTTTGCAGACCAGGTATCAGTGGTCAGATGGACCCTTGCCCCAACACTGTGTGCCAGACATGCCATTACTTCCTTTTGCACAATCGAGTACAGGTTGGGGATTGCCTTTTGTGCAAAGAAATTTCAGCTGGATATCTTCCACTGCGGTGTCCCAATAGCTATAAATTTTTGGAATGCCTCAGACTCCACCAGCTTGTATGGTAAAAGCTGGTGGGCTAAGGGTTCAAACAAGCCAGCTGTCAGATGCCGGGCAAGGGGGTGACTTTGTGACATTGGCTTCTTACGCTCAAACATGTCCTTGACCGACACCTGACTGTGGGCAGATGAGCAGGAACTGCTCAAGGCGAGAGACGGAGTGGCGGATGGTTGAGAGGGGGCAAGGAGGACAGCAGTGGTTGACGTGGCTGAAGATGCTGGACCAGGAGGAGGATGGCGGCTTTGAGTTTGTGTGCTGCTTGTACTCATGTGTTGATCCCATAGGCGTTTGTGATGTGCGATCATGTGCCTTCGCAAAGCAGTTGTACCTAGGTGGGTGTTGGACTTCCCACGACTCAGTTTCTTTGGCACAGGTTGCAAATGGCATCGCTGTTTTCATAGGCAGACACACAAAAAGAATGCCACACTGCTGAGCTCTGCAATGATGGCATTCTGGTGGTGGCAACAGCATGTGTTGATTGGCGTGCTGTCTGGCTGACCCCGGGTGCCGATGCATGCTGTCTGACTGTGCCACTAGCTCCTTGCGATGACCTCCCCCTGCTTCCAACTCGTCTCCTCCTCTCTGTCTCCACATCTGAACTTTCCCCCTGTTCTTCTTCTCTTCTAGCGGGCACCCACATGAGATCCACGGATGCATCGTCATCATCAAGCGCTTCACTTGAATCTGACAACTCAGCAAAGGAAGCAGCAGCGGGTACAACATCATCATCATTACACCGTACGTCCCTGTGTGTAATGCTGCCTGACTGAGACATATCCCTGTTATCTACATCCTCTGGCAATAATGGTTGCGGATCACTCATTTCTTTCAACTGATGTGTAAATAACTCCTCTGACAGATCAAGTGAAGCGGCTGTGGTGCTAGTATTGGTGGTGGTGGCAGGCGGGCGAGTGGTAACTTGAGAGGTGCCCGAAGCTAAGCTGGAGGAGGATGGTGCATTAAGGTTCCGAGCGGAAGCTGTAGAAGATTGGGTGTCCTGTATTAGCCAGTCAACTATGTCCTCAGAACTTTTCGAGTTCAGGGTACGTGTCCTCTGAACACTGGGCATTATTCTAGGGCCAAAGGGAATCACAGCACCACAACCACGACGGCCCCTGCAGGGTGGCCTGCCTATGCCTGTCACTTTTTTTTCGATTAGTGGTACTATGCGTGCAAGCTACTGTGACAACAGATATGAGTGGCACTGTGCACTGGCAGAAGTTGGCAGAGTAGACGCTGTAGGCCTGACACAAATGCTTGCAGACAACTAACTGCTATTCAATTTGTTACAATCAAAAAACATTTTTTTTAAATGTACACTACTGTTATACCAGATATGAGTTGCACTGGTGTGACACTGTGCCCTGGCAGGCAGGCACTGAAACGCACATGTGTGAAGGAAACTGATTGCTATTATTTCACAGTCAAAAAAGTGTTGTTTTTTTTTAAATGTACACTACTGTTACACCAGATATGAGTTGCACTGGTGTGACACTGTGCCCTGGCAGGCAGGCACTGAAACGCACACGTGTGAAGGAAACTGACTGCTATTATTTCACAGTCAAAAAAGTGTTTTTTTTTTTTAAATGTACACTACTGTTACAACAGATATGAGTGGTGGCACTGGTGTGACACTGTGCCCTGGCAGGCAGGTAGGCACTGAAATGCACATGTGTGAAGGAAACTGATTGCTATTATTTCACAGTCAAAAAAGTGTTGTTGTTTTTTAAATGTACACTACTGTTACACCAGATATGAGTTGCACTGGTGTGACACTGTGCCCTGGAAGGCAGGCACTGAAACGCACACGTGTGAAGGAAACTGACTGCTATTATTTCACAGTCAAAAAAGTGTTTTTTTTTTTTTTAAATGTTCACTACTGTTACACCAGATATGAGTTGCACTGGTGTGACACTGTGCCCTGGAAGGCAGGCACTGAAACGCACACGTGTGAAGGAAACTGACTGCTATTATTTCACAGTCAAAAAAGTGTTGTTGTTTTTAAATGTACACTACTGTTACAACAGATATGAGTTGCAATGGGGTGACACTGTGCCCTGGCAGGCAGGCACTGAAACGCACACGTGTGAAGGAAACTGACTGCTATTATTTCACAGTCAAAAAAGTGTTGTTTTTTTTAAATGTACACTACTGTTACAACAGATATGAGTGGTGGCACTGGTGTGACACTGTGCCGTGGCAGGCAGGTAGGCACTGAAATGCACATGTGTGAAGGAAACTGATTGCTTTTATTTCACAGTCAAAACATTTGTTTGTTTTTTAAATGTACACTACTGTTACACCAGATATGAGTTGCACTGGTGTGACACTGTGCCCTGGCAGGCAGGCACTGAAACGCACACGTGTGAAGGAAACTGACTGCTATTATTTCACAGTCAAAAAAGTGTTGTTTTTTTAAATGTACACTACTGTTACAACAGATATGAGTGGTGGCACTTGTGTGACACTGTGCCCTGGCAGGCAGGTAGGCACTGAAATGCACATGTGTGAAGGAATCTGACTGCTATTATTTCACAGTCAAAAAAGTGTTTTGTTTTTTTAAATGTACACTACTGTTACACCAGATATGAGTTGCACTGGTGTGACACTGTGCCCTGGCAGGCAGGCACTGAACCGCAAAAGTGTGAAGGAAACTGACTGCTATTATATTACAGTCAAATTTTTTTTTTTTTTTTTAAATGTACACTACTGTTACACCAGTTATGAGTTGCAATGGTGTGACACTGTGCCCTGGCAGGCAGGCACTGAAACGCACACGTGTGAAGGAAACTGACTGCTATTATTTCACAGTCAAAAAATTGTTGTTTTTTTTAAATGTACACTACTGTTACACCAGATATGAGTTGCACTGGTGTGACACTCTGCCCTGGCAGGCAGGCACTGAAACGCACACGTGTGAAGGAAACTGACTGCTATTATTTCACAGTCAAAAAAGTGTTTTTTTTTTAAATGTACACTACTGTTACACCAGATATGAGTTGCACTGGTGTGACACTGTGCCCTGGCAGACAGGCACTGAAACGCACACGTGTGAAGGAAACTGACTGCAATTATTTCACAGTCAAAAAAGTTTTTTTTTTTTTTTAAATGTACACTACTGTTATGACAGATATGAGTGGTGGCACTGGTGTGACACTGTGCCCTGGCAGGCAGGCACTGAAACGCACAGGTGTGAAGGAAACTGACTGCTATTATTTCACAGTCAAAAAAGTGTTTTTTTTTTTAAATGTACACTACTGTTACACCAGATATGAGTTGCACTGGTGTGACACTGTGCCCTGGCAGACAGGCACTGAAACGCACACGTGTGAAGGAAACTGACTGCTATTATTTCACAGTCAAAAAAGTTTTTTTTTTTTTAAATGTACACTACTGTTACGACAGATATGAGTGGTGGCACTGGTGTGACACTGTGCCCTGGCAGGCAGGCACTGAAACGCACAGGTATGAAGGAAACTGACTGCTATTATTTCACAGTCAAAAAAGTGTTTTTTTTTTTTAAATGTACACTACTGTTACAACAGATATGAGTGGTGGCACTGGTGTGACACTGTGCCCTGGCAGGCAGGCAGGCACTGAAACGCACATGTGTGAAGGAAACTGACTGCTATTATTTCACAGTCAAAAAAGTGTTGTTTTTTTTTTTTAAATATACACTACTGTTACAACAGATATGAGTGGTGGCACTGGTGTGACACTGTGCCCTGGCAGGCAGGCACTGAAATGTACACGTGTGAAGGAAGCTGACTGCTATTATTTCACAGTCAAAAAAGTGTTGTTTTTTTTAAATGTACACTACTGTTACAACAGATATGAGTTGCACTAGTGTGACACTGTGCCCTGGCAGGCACTGAAATGTACACGTGTGAAGGAAACTGACTGCTATTATTTCACAGTCAAAAAAGTGTTTTTTTTTTAAATTAACACTACTGTTACAACAGATATGAGTGGTGGCACTGGTGTGACACTGTGCCCTGGCAGGCAGGCACTGAAACACACACGTGTGAAGGAAACTGACTGCTATTATTTCACAGTCAAAAAAGTGTTGTTTTTTTTAAAATGTACAGTACTGTTACAACAGATATAAGTGGTGGCACTGGTGTGACACTGTGCCCTGGCAGGCAGGCACTGAAACGCACACGTGTGAAGGAAACTGACTGCTATTATTTCACAGTCAAAAAAGTTTTTTTTTTAAATGTACACTACTGTTACAACAGATATGAGTTGCACTGGTGTGACACTGTGCCCTGGCAAGTAGGCACTGAAACGTACACGTATGAAGGAAACTGACTGCTATTATTTCACAGTCAAAAAAGTGTTGTTTTTTTAAATGTACACTACTGTTACACCAGATATGAGTTGCACTGGTTTGACACTGTGCCCTGCCTGGCAGGCACTGAAACGCACACGTGTGAAGGAAACTGACTGCTATTATTTTACAGTCAAAAACGTGTTTTTTTTTTTTTTTTTTTTTAAATGTACACTACTGTTACAACAGATATGAGTTGCACTGGTGTGACACTGTGCCCTGGCAGGCAGGCAGGCACTGAAACGCACACGTGTGAAGGAAACTGACTGCTATTATTTCACAGTCAAAAAAGTGTTTTTTTTTTTTAAATGTACACTACTGTTACAACAGATATGAGTGGTGGCACTGGTGTGACACTGTGCCCTGGCAGGCAGGCACTGAAATGCACACGTGTGAAGGAAACTGACTGCTATTATTTCACAGTCAAAAAAGTGTTTTTGTTTTTTTTAAATGTACACTACTGTTACAACAATTATGAGTTGCACTGGTGTGACACTGTGCCCTGGCAGGCAGGCACTGAAACGCACACGTGTGAAGGAAACTGACTGCTATTATTTCACAGTCAAAAAAGTGTTGTTTTTTTTAAATGTACACTACTGTTACACCAGATATGAGTTGCACTGGTGTGTTACTGTGCCCTGGCAGGCAGGCACTGAAATGCACACGTGTGAAGGAAACTGACTGCTATTATTTCACAGTCAAAAAAGTTTTTAGTTTTTTTAAATGTACACTACTGTTACAACAGTTATGAGTTGCACTGGTGTGACACTGTGCCCTGGCAGGCAGGCACTGAAACTCACACGTGTGAAGGAAACTGACTGCTATTATTTGACAGTCAAAAAAGTGTTGTTGTTTTTTAAATATACACTACTGTTACAACAGATATGAGTGGTGGCACTGGTGTGACACTGTGCCCTGGCAGGCAGGCAGTCAGGCAGGCACTGAAACGCACACGTGTGAAGGAAACTGACTGCTATTATTTCACAGTCAAAAAAGTGTTGTTGTTTTTTAAATGTACACTACTGTTACAACAGATATGAGTTGCACTGGTGTGACACTCTGCCCTGGCAGGCAGGCACTGAACCGCAAAAGTGTGAAGGAAACTGACTGCTATTATATCACAGTCAAAAAATGTGTTGTTTTTTTTAAATGTACACTACTGTTACACCAGTTATGAGTTGCAATGGTGTGACACTGTGCCCTGGCAGGCAGGCACTGAAACGCACACGTGTGAAGGAAACTGACTGCTATTATTTCACAGTCAAAAAAGTGTTGTTTTTTTTAAATGTACACTACTGTTACACCAGATATGAGTTGCACTGGTGTGACACTCTGCCCTGGCAGGCAGGCACTGAAACGCACACGTGTGAAGGAAACTGACTGCTATTATTTCACAGTCAAAAAAGTGTTTTTTTTTTAATTTTCACTACTGTTACACCAGATATGAGTTGCACTGGTGTGACACTGTGCCCTGGCAGACAGGCACTGAAACGCACACGTGTGAAGGAAACTGACTGCTATTATTTCACAGTCAAAAAAGTTTTTTTTTTTTTTAAATGTACACTACTGTTATGACAGATATGAGTGGTGGCACTGGTGTGACACTGTGCCCTGGCAGGCAGGCACTGAAACGCACAGGTGTGAAGGAAACTGACTGCTATTATTTCACAGTCAAAAAAGTGTTTTTTTTTTAAAATGTACACTACTGTTACACCAGATATGAGTTGCACTGGTGTGACACTGTGCCCTGGCAGACAGGCACTGAAACGCACACGTGTGAAGGAAACTGACTGCTATTATTTCACAGTCAAAAAAGTTTTGTTTTTTTTAAATGTACACTACTGTTATGACAGATATGAGTGGTGGCACTGGTGTGACACTGTGCCCTGGCAGGCAGGCACTGAAACGCACAGGTGTGAAGGAAACTGACTGCTATTATTTCACAGTCAAAAAAGTGTTGTTTTTTTTTAAATGTACACTACTGTTACAACAGATATGAGTGGTGGCACTGGTGTGACACTGTGCCCTGGCAGGCAGGCACTGAAACGCACATGTGTGAAGGAAACTGACTGCTATTATTTCACAGTCAAAAAAGTGTTGTTTTTTTTAAATGTACACTACTGTTACAACAGATATGAGTTGCACTAGTGTGACACTGTGCCCTGGCAGGCACTGAAATGTACACGTGTGAAGGAAACTGACTGCTATTATTTCACAGTCAAAAAAGTGTTGTTTTTTTAAATTAACACTACTGTTACAACAGATATGAGTGGTGGCACTGGTGTGACACTGTGCCCTGGCAGGCAGGCACTGAAACACACACGTGTGAAGGAAACTGACTGCTATTATTTCACAGTCAAAAAAGTGTTGTTTTTTTTAAAATGTACAGTACTGTTACAACAGATATAAGTGGTGGCACTGGTGTGACACAGTGCCCTTTCAGGCAGGCACTGAAACGCACACGTGTGAAGGAAACTGACTGCTATTATTTCACAGTCAAAAAAGTTTTTTTTTTAAATGTACACTACTGTTACAACAGATATGAGTTGCACTGGTGTGACACTGTGCCCTGGCAAGTAGGCACTGAAACGCACACGTGTGAAGGAAACTGACTGCTATTATTTCACAGTCAAAAAAGTGTTGTTTTTTTTAAATGTACACTACTGTTACAACAGATATGAGTGGTGGCACTGGTGTGACACTGTGCCCTGGCAGGCAGGCACTGAAATGCACACGTGTGAAGGAAACTGACTGCTATTATTTCACAGTCAAAAAAAGTGTTGTTTTTTTTAAATGTACACTACTGTTACAACAGATATGAGTGGTGGCACTGGTATGACACTGTGCCCTGGCAGGCAGGCACTGAAACGCACACGTGTGAAGGAAACTGACTGCTATTATTTCACAGTCAAAAAAGTGTTTTGTTTTTTTTAAATGTACACTACTGTTACAACACTTATGAGTTGCACTGGTGTGACACTGTGCCCTGGCAGGCAGGCACTGAAACGCACACGTGTGAAGGAAACTGACTGCTATTATTTCACAGTCAAAAAAGTGTTGTTGTTTTTTAAATGTACACTACTGTTACACCAAATATGAGTTGCACTGGTGTGTTACTGTGCCCTGGCAGGCAGGCACTGAAACGCACACGTGTGAAGGAAACTGACTGCTATTATTTCACAGTCAAAAAAGTGTTTTTTTTTTTTAAATGTACACTACTGTTACAACAGTTATGAGTTGCACTGGTGTGACACTGTGCCCTGGCAGGCAGGCAGGCACTGAAACGCACACGTGTGAAGGAAACTGACTGCTATTATTTCACAGTCAAAAAAGTGTTGTTTTTTTTAAATGTACACTACTGTTACACCAGATATGAGTTGCACTGGTGTGTTACTGTGCCCTGGCAGGCAGGCACTGAAACGCACACGTGTGAAGGAAACTGACTGCTATTATTTCACAGTCAAAAAAGTTTTTTTTTTTTTTAAATGTACACTACTGTTACAACAGTTATGAGTTGCACTGGTGTGACACTGTGCCCTGGCAGGCAGGCACTGAAACGCACACGTGTGAAGGAAACTGACTGCTATTATTTCACAGTCAAAAAAGTGTTGTTGTTTTTTAAATGTACACTACTGTTACAACAGATATGAGAGGTGGCACTGGTGTGACACTGTGCCCTGGCAGGCAGGCACTGAAACGCACACGTGTGAAGGAAACTGACTGCTATTATTTCACAGTCAAAAAAGTGTTGTTTTTTTTAAATGTACACTACTGTTACACCAGATATGAGTTGCACAGGTGTGTTACTGTGCCCTGGCATGCAGGCACTGAAACGCACACGTGTGAAGGAAACTGACTGCTATTATTTCACAGTCAAAAAAGTTTTTTTTTTTTTTTAAATGTACACTACTGTTACAACAGTTATGAGTTGCACTGGTGTGACACTGTGCCCTGGCAGGCAGGCACTGAAACGCACACGTGTGAAGGAAACTGACTGCTATTATTTGACAGTCAAAAAAGTGTTGTTGTTTTTTAAATGTACACTACTGTTACAACAGATATGAGTGGTGGCACTGGTGTGACACTGTGCCCTGGCAGGCAGGCAGTCAGGCAGGCACTGAAACGCACACGTGTGTAGGAAACTGACTGCTATTATTTCACAGTCAAAAAAGTGTTGTTTTCTTTTTAAATGTACACTACTGTTACAACAGATATGAGTGGTGGCACTGGTGTGACACTGTGCCCTGGCAAGGCAGGCAGGCACTGAAATGCACATGTGTGAAGGAAACTGACTGCTATTATTTCACAGTCAAAAAAGTGTTGTTTTTTTTAAATGTACACTACTGTTACAACAGATATGAGTTGCACTCGTGTGACACTGTGCCCTGGCAGGCAGGCACTGAAACGAACACGTGTGAAGGAAACTGACTGCTATTATTTCACAGTCAAAAAAGTTTTTTTTTTTTTTAAATGTACACTACTGTTACACCAGATATGAGTTGCACTGGTGTGACACTGTGCCCTGGCAGGCAGGCACTGAAACGCACACGTGTGAAGGAAACTGACTGCTATTATTTCACAGTCAAAAAAGTGTTGTTTTTTTTAAATGTACACTACTGTTACAACAGATATAAGTGGTGGCACTGGTGTGACACTGTGCCCTGGCAGGCAGGCACTGAAACGCACACGTGTGAAGGAAACTGACTGCTATTATTTCACAGTCAAAAAAGTGTTGTTTTTTTTTACATGTACACTACTGTTACACCAGATATGAGTTGCACTGGTGTGACACTGTGCCCTGGCAGGCAGGCACTGAAACGCACACGTGTGAAGGAAACTGACTGCTATTATTTTACAGTCAAAAACGTGTTGTTTTTTTTTTTTTTAAAATGTACACTACTGTTACAACAGATATGAGTTGCACTGGTGTGACACTGTGCCCTGGCAGGCAGGCAGGCAGGCACTGAAACGCACACGTGTGAAGGAAGCTGACTGCTATTATTTCACAGTCAAAAAAGTGTTGTTTTTTTTAAATGTACACTACTGTTACAACAGATATGAGTGGTGGCACTGGTGTGACACTGTGCCCTGGCAGGCAGGCACTGAAATGCACAGGTATGAAGGAAACTGACTGCTATTATTTCACAGTCAAAAAAAGTGTTGTTTTTTTTAAATGTACACTACTGTTACAACAGATATGAGTGGTGGCACTGGTGTGACACTGTGCCTTGGCAGGCAGGCACTGAAACGCACACGTGTGAAGGAAACTGACTGCTATTATTTCACAGTCAAAAAAGTGTTTGTTTTTTTTAAATGTACACTACTCTTACAACAGTTATGAGTTGCACTGGTGTGACACTGTGCCCTGGCAGGCAGGCACTGAAACGCACACGTGTGAAGGAAACTGACTGCTATTATTTTACAGTCAAAAACGTGTTTTTTTTTTTGTTTTTTTTTAATGTACACTACTGTTACAACAGATATGAGTTGCACCGGTGTGACACTGTGCCCTGGCAGGCAGGCACTGAAACGCACACGTGTGAAGGAAGCTGACTGCTATTATTTCACAGTCAAAAAAGTGTTGTTTTTTTTAAATGTACACTACTGTTACAACAGATATGAGTGGTGGCACTGGTGTGACACTGTGCCCTGGCAGGCAGGCACTGAAATGCACACGTGTGAAGGAAACTGACTGCTATTATTTCACAGTCAAAAAAAGTGTTGTTTTTTTTAAATGTACACTACTGTTACAACAGATATGAGTGGTGGCACTGGTGTGACGCTGTGCGCTGGCAGGCAGGCACTGAAACGCACACGTGTGAAGGAAACTGACTGCTATTATTTCACAGTCAAAAAAGTGTTTTTTTTTTAAAATGTACACTACTGTTACAACAGTTATGAGTTGCACTGGTGTGACACTGTGCCCTGGCAGAAAGGCACTGAAACGCACACGTGTGAAGGAAGCTGACTGCTATTATTTCACAGTCAAAAAAGTGTTGTTTTTTTAAATGTACACTACTGTTACAACAGATATGAGTTGCACTCGTGTGACACTGTGCCCTGGCAGGCAGGCACTGAAACGAACAAGTGTGAAGGAAACTGACTGCTATTATTTCACGGTCAAAAAAGTTTTTTTTTTTTTAAATGTACACTACTGTTACAACAGATATGAGTTGCACTGGTGTGACACTGTGCCCTGGCAGGCAGGCAGGCACTGAAACGCACACGTGTGAAGGAAACTGACTGCTATTATTTCACAGTCAAAAAAGTGTTGTTTTTTTTAAATGTACACTACTGTTACAACAGATATAAGTGGTGGCACTGGTGTGACACCGTGCCCTGGCAGGCAGGCACTGAAACGCACACGTGTGAAGGAAACTGACTGCTATTATTTCACAGTCAAAAAAGTGTTGTTTTTTTTTACATGTACACTACTGTTACACCAGATATGAGTTGCACTGGTGTGACACTGTGCCCTGGCAGGCAGGCACTGAAACGCACACGTGTGAAGGAAACTGACTGCTATTATTTCACAGTCAAAAAAGTGTTGGTTTTTTTTTAAAATGTTCACTACTGTTACACCAGATATGAGTTGCACTGGTGTGACACTGTGCCCTGACAGGTAGGCACTGAAACGCACACGTGTGAAGGAAACTGACTGCTATTATTTCACAGTCAAAAAAGTGTTGTTTTTTTTTAAAATGTACACTACTGTTACAACAGATATGAGTGGTGGCACTGCTGTGACACTGTGCCCTGGCAGGCAGGCACTGAAACGCACACGTGAAGGAAACTGACTGCTATTATTTCACAGTCAAAAAAGTGTTGTTGTTTTTTAAATGTACACTACTGTTACAACAGATATGAGTGGTGGCACTGGTGTGACACTGTGCCCTGGCAGGCAGGCAGGCAGGCAGGCACTGAAACGCACACGTGTGAAGGAAACTGACTGCTATTATTTCACAGTCAAAAAAGTGTTGTTTTTTTTAAATGTACACTACTGTTACGACAGATTTGAGTGGTGGCACTGGTGTGACACTGTGCCCTGGCAGGCAGGCACTGAAACGCACATGGGGTGGTGGGAGCAGTCCCACATCTATGGAGGTAGAAATGAATACAAACAACACATCACTTTTTATAAGAGGTTCATAGACGACCTCATTCTAATCTGGCAAGGTGATACAAATTTGATCCCCAGATTTATTCAGTACCTGAACAGTAACAATATAGGCCTTAGTTTCACTTTTGAAACTGACCCTAACACAATCAATTACTTGGATGTTAATCTAAAAGGTAATATTTCAGAAACCAAAGGTTTCATTTCCACGAGTATCTTTCGCAAACCCACAGCGAAAAACACAATCTTACATGCCAAGAGCAATCATCCTAACAGAGTCTTTAAAGCCATTGCCAAGGGCCAATATGTTAGAACTCTTAGGAATTGCTCAGACAAAAATATGTTTGAAACACAGGCCAATGAACTAACCAACAGGTTAGTCTCTAGAGGCTATCCCAAGAAAATGTTAATGGGTATCAAGAAAAAATAAGTTAAAAGGATAGAAATGATTTACTTGATAAGAACAAAGATGATAAGTCAATTCAAAATCAATCAAAAGAAAACATTACCTTTCTGACCACATACAGTGACCAGTACTCAGACATCTGCAATATAATTTCTAAGCACTTTCCCCTGCTTTCAGCAGATGAGGGCTTAGCTGATTTGTCCAGGAAATGCTGTCGCTTTGCTTTCAGAAGAGGAATTACCATAGGCAACAGGGTAGCACCGACAATGCCTAAAGCCAAAACTGGAAATTCATCCAGTTCCTGGTTAGATACCAAAGGAGTCTACAGATGCCATTACACAGATTGTATAGCTTGTAACCACCTTACTGTAGGAAATGGTTTCAGGAGCACAGTAACAGGTGAATCCTTCGAACATGAAAGATGTTTTAATTGCAGGGCTACTTATGTTGTTTACTTGTTGACGTGCACTACTTGCAATTTGCAATATGTTGGCATGACCTCAAGAGAGGTCAGAGCCAGAGTGCGTGAGCATGTAAATAACATAAAACTTGGAACCCTTACTGCTCCTCTGATCACACATTTTCTGTGGTCTCACAACAAGAGTCCAGCAACACTGAGTTGGACCATAATTAAATATGTCCCACGACCCCAGAGAGGAGGAAATAGGGATCTTTTGTTGGCCAGAGAAGAGGTCTTCTGGATTCTAAAGTTAAAGACCAGAAGACCATTAGGTCTCAACAGTGAATTTGACCTAATTAATTTCTGGCTTTAACCTACGGTGGAGAGAGGGTCCTAGTGATCTATACCCACTGACTTATGTTCCATTTGCATATGTGTGCACCTAAAAGGATGCACATGTATACATAATGTACTCATTTAGGTATGTCTCTTTTTGTGTGATTTGGGACAATTATGCCAAGTCTAAGTCTGTTTAAGCATGATAGAGAACATATATATATTTATCTCTATTCTGATTCTAAATATAACATTATAATTTAAGGAACTAACATATGTTTCATTGTTTAAAAGAATACAGTTAAATACACGTTAAACAAAATAAATTAACTCAACATTAATAGGAAAACAAAAATCCTTTAAAAGCCAAACAGACCCATTTGAAAGCAAACAAATATATACCATTCAGCGGAATATTGTCAAATTACAATTACAAACATAATTTAATCCCATTATTGCTAAAGTCCACATTCTATCAATTAAACAATACTCAACTCAAAGTCTCTATCTAGTTCATTGCCACACATTAGGTATTGATATGTAATAATTGAGGAGCATTGTTATTATTTAACATTGGAGGTGTGTTTAACTTTTAAACCAATGAGGTGAAAGAGTGCCCTTTTTAAACTTGAGGATGATGGTCACTATTTATGCTATGACTACGGCGGGGGATGCCGAAATGCGTCAGCTTTAGTGACCACCATCCATGCTAACTCTTTGTTTGCTGTGCCGCAATGTCTAAATTGCTGGGGCTGCTATGCATTACTTTTGCTTTTCTTTTTACTTGCCAATAAACACTGTGTGCTCTTAAAGATTTCAAGAAGTGCCGGATTCCTTCATTTCCTTGTCTCTAAGTTCCATAAGCCTACCGGGACATCTGGCCTACACTCCGGGATTTGACACCTTTCGCCTATCGTACAGACCTCCAGAGACGGAACCACTCAGTGACGTCAGACGCCGCGGGAAGCCAGGACGCACTCGCATACTCACACGCAGAGAGGTTTCCAGCGAGTTCGAACAGGGGAACAATCGGTCATGACCGGAGACACCGCAGTGGACGAGTGAGACTTGTTCCCCCAGGACCGAATGCTGAAGTATCCAACTTGTGAGTACGATATAAATATGAGCTTGAATGAATAAGCTTCAATTGTGAATTGTGAACTGTTTGCCCAGTCCTGTAGCTTAACCGCTTTCTATTGACTGAGTGAATACGAACCTAAAAGGTGTCATCCCTTGTACCTCATATGAACAGGAGAATCTCACTGTATTTAACGTTTGTTACCAAGGGGTTTTGGCTTCCCCTAAACTCCTCGATATGAGACAACAGGGACTTTAAGTGAACAGCACTTGACTACAAGTGTTTTACCTCCCGAGAGTAACTTGATTTCTGAACTTTCTTGGCTACATATACATACATACAAGACACAACAAAGAATAAGAGCGTGTTTCAAGCAACTGTTAAACATTAGTACCCCAAGCTGTGCACATGTTTTGCACGTATTAAGCATAATATAAATATAAATAATAAGAAAGAGACTTTTTGTTTTGTTTTGTGATATATATCTCTTCAACATGACTGACTTAGAAGAAATATGTGAACTATTTTCGCTGAAACCCTCGACAGAGAGGAAGGGAACTGATATTGAACTGGACAAAATATTTACCACAGATAAATCACAACTGACATTAAGCACTTTATTTGACGACATGGAGCTACTCCTTAAAAGGGAACTAAAGACAAAATGTGACATACAAATACTCATGAAATATCATGAAATGGAAATGATACCCAGAGGGCTTCGTTTAAACAAATTCCCGACCTTCATCACAGAAGATAAGGAGTTTATTACACGCTGGAATCAGACCCTGTCGGACTGTTCTTTGAAACTGATATTGCTAATTGTTGAATTTAAATCGATTTTACTAAAGGAAATATTAGTCCAGATAGGTCTAACACAGTCAGAATTGAATAAAAGAAGAGATTTTGAAGATTATCTTAAATTTGATAGAATCTTATCAGAAAGTATATCTGAAGCTAAAAAGCTATTACTAGAGATTAAGCACAGGAAGTACATTAGGGACCAAAATGACTATGACTTGAACAGAGTGTATGTGTGGCACAGGAGGGACAAGTCTTTATCTAGAAGTTACCAACCATACCCCAGAGGTAATAGAGGTAGAAGGGGTAGAGGGAGGGGAAGAAGAGGCAGACATTACTACCAGTATGATAATAGAAGAGTGAGGTTCAGTGAAAGTGAAGCAGAATCAACAGATGAGTTCCAAAGCTCAGGTGAGGAAGAGCAGTCACACCCAGAGAAAACTCAGTCTGCACCACCTTCCCTAGAACCCATATATGACATACCAGAAGCTGTAGTTAAACCTAAAATTAAATCAATTTTGGTCCAAACTTCAGCTACACAGCCACCCCCACCACAACCACCACCCCAACCTTCACATAAACCCACACAAAATATAGGGAGTGTAGGTACTGCGAGTAAATATGTGCCAACTCCCAAATCTGGCAATGTGGATGAATTTGAGAAGGTTTTTTGTCTAGGCCCAGTTGGTATAAACGTGGGGGGGCAAAAGACAACAAAGAACCAGTACCCCCAGACACCAACTTTGGAACAAGACAAACTAGAACAGACCAGGTCCAACAGGTATCCACAGAGGAGCCAAAAGAGGGGACATTACACGAAATACCAGTAATGAATAATGTTATTAACATCTCTGACTACGCCTTAACTGACCTTGAAATTAAGGTCTTAAATAAAGGCCTTAGTTTTGTTCCTACTTCTAATTTCAATTTGTTTGCAACTCTTTTGGATGTAAACAAGTTGATTAGAAATTTGACACTAAGAAAATTTTACAAACAAACTGATGAGTCTGACACAGGTTTAAATAGGACCACTACAACAACCACTACATCACACCTTACATTTGAGGAAGATTGTGACCTAATAGCCTTAGAAGAATTTCATTCTTTGGGAGCTGTGGGGTCTACAGACACCCCAAGTTTACCCAAATTTAAAGGTAACTCCTCTTTTTACCCTATTCAGAACAGGGGCCAAATTTTGGAAATTTTCCAAAAGAGGGTGGAGAATGATCTCACCACTCTCTCAAACAAATGCAGTTCTAACTCGGGCAGATCCAATCTTTCCTTAAAAGAAAAGGAAGCCCTTACAAGACTCCAAAATAACAATGACATAGTGATCAGAGCCGCGGATAAAGGCGGCTCTATAGTGGTTATGAGCAAAAAACAATTCCAAACTGAAGCAAGGCGACAGCTAATGGACACTGAACAATATATCTTGCTAAGCAAAGACCCCACTGACGTCTTTGAGTCTGAACTTTTAGACTTACTAGATGAAGGAAGGGAGATAGGAATGTATGATGAAGAAACATACAAATATCTACAACTTAAATTCCCAGTCAGACCAATTTTTAACCACTTGCCCAAAATCCACAAACCTGGGACAGAAGTCCATGGGAGACCCATCATCAGTGGCATTGGTTCTCTGACAGAGAAACTTTCACAATGGCTGGATGCAATATTGCAGCCCTATGTGTTGGCCTTACCAAGCCATTTATCAGACACAAAACATCTATTGGGCCTATTGAGAGATGTGGGTTGGAAAACAACAAACACTTGGGTCACAATAGATGTAAAAGCGCTATATTCATCAATCTCCCACAAAGAAGGTCTAAAAGCTATTAGGCATTTTCTAACAAATTCAGGACAATTTGAGGAGGAACAGTGCAGTTTTATTTTGCGGGTAACTAATTTTTTATTAACACATAACTACTTTTGTTTTGACAATAATTTCTACCTCCAGAGATGTGGGACTGCTATGGGGGCCAAATTTGCCCCCTCCTACGCCAACCTCTATATGGGGTGGTGGGAGCAGTCCCACATCTATGGAGGTAGAAATGAATACAAACAACACATCACTTTTTATAAGAGGTTCATAGACGACCTCATTCTAATCTGGCAACGTGATACAAATTTGATCCCCAGATTTATTCAGTACCTGAACAGTAACAATATAGGCCTTAGTTTCACTTTTGAAACTGACCCTAACACAATCAATTACTTGGATGTTAATCTAAAAGGTAATATTTCAGAAACCAAAGGTTTCATTTCCACGAGTATCTTTCGCAAACCCACAGCGAAAAACACAATCTTACATGCCAAGAGCAATCATCCTAACAGAGTCTTTAAAGCCATTGCCAAGGGCCAATATGTTAGAACTCTTAGGAATTGCTCAGACAAAAATATGTTTGAAACACAGGCCAATGAACTAACCAACAGGTTAGTCTCTAGAGGCTATCCCAAGAAAATGTTACTGGGTATCAAGAAAGAAATAAGTAAAAAGGATAGAAATGATTTACTTGATAAGAACAAAGATGATAAGTCAATTCAAAATCAATCAAAAGAAAACATTACCTTTCTGACCACATACAGTGACCAGTACTCAGACATCTGCAATATAATTTCTAAGCACTTTCCCCTGCTTTCAGCAGATGAGGGCTTAGCTGATTTGTCCAGGAAATGCTGTCGCTTTGCTTTCAGAAGAGGAATTACCATAGGCAACAGGGTAGCACCGACAATGCCTAAAGCCAAAACTGGAAATTCATCCAGTTCCTGGTTAGATACCAAAGGAGTCTACAGATGCCATTACACAGATTGTATAGCTTGTAACCACCTTACTGTAGGAAATGGTTTCAGGAGCACAGTAACAGGTGAATTCTTCGAACATGAAAGATGTTTTAATTGCAGGGCTACTTATGTTGTTTACTTGTTGACGTGCACTACTTGCAATTTGCAATATGTTGGCATGACCTCAAGAGAGGTCAGAGCCAGAGTGCGTGAGCATGTAAATAACATAAAACTTGGAACCCTTACTGCTCCTCTGATCACACATTTTCTGTGGTCTCACAACAAGAGTCCAGCAACACTGAGTTGGACCATAATTAAATATGTCCCACGACCCCAGAGAGGAGGAAATAGGGATCTTTTGTTGGCCAGAGAAGAGGTCTTCTGGATTCTAAAGTTAAAGACCAGAAGACCATTAGGTCTCAACAGTGAATTTGACCTAATTAATTTCTGGCTTTAACCTACGGTGGAGAGAGGGTCCTAGTGATCTATACCCACTGACTTATGTTCCATTTGCATATGTGTGCACCTAAAAGGATGCACATGTATACATAATGTACTCATTTAGGTATGTCTCTTTTTGTGTGATTTGGGACAATTATGCCAAGTCTAAGTCTGTTTAAGCATGATAGAGAACATATATATATTTATCTCTATTCTGATTCTAAATATAACATTATAATTTAAGGAACTAACATATGTTTCATTGTTTAAAAGAATACAGTTAAATACACGTTAAACAAAATAAATTAACTCAACATTAATAGGAAAACAAAAATCCTTTAAAAGCCAAACAGACCCATTTGAAAGCAAACAAATATATACCATTCAGCGGAATATTGTCAAATTACAATTACAAACATAATTTAATCCCATTATTGCTAAAGTCCACATTCTATCAATTAAACAATACTCAACTCAAAGTCTCTATCTAGTTCATTGCCACACATTAGGTATTGATATGTAATAATTGAGGAGCATTGTTATTATTTAACATTGGAGGTGTGTTTAACTTTTAAACCAATGAGGTGAAAGAGTGCCCTTTTTAAACTTGAGGATGATGGTCACTATTTATGCTATGACTACGGCGGGGGATGCCGAAACGCGTCAGATTTAGTGACCACCATCCATGCTAACTCTTTGTTTGCTGTGCCGCAATGACTAAATTGCTGGGGCTGCTATGCATTACTTTTGCTTTTCTTTTTACTTGCCAATAAACACTGTGTGCTCTTAAAGATTTCAAGAAGTGCCGGATTCCTTCATTTCCTTGTTTCTTTTTTAAATGTACACTACTGTTACACCAGATATGAGTTGCACTGGGGTGACACTGTGCCCTGGCAGGCAGGCAGGCAGGCAGGCACTGAAACGCACACGTGTGAAGGAAACTGACTGCTATTATTTCACAGTCAAAAAAGTGTTTTGTTTTTTTAAATGTACACTACTGTTACAACACATATGAGTGGTGGCACTGGTGTGACACTGTGCCCTGGCAGGCAGGCAGGCACTGAAATGCACATGTGTGAAGGAAACTGACTGCTATTATTTCACAGTCAAAAAAGTGTTTTGTTTTTTTAAATGTACACTACTGTTACAACAGATATGAGTTGCACTCGTGTGACACTGTGCCCTGGCAGGCAGGCACTGAAACGAACAAGTGTGAAGGAAACTGACTGCTATTATTTCACACTCAAAAAAGTTTTTGTTTTTTTTAAATGTACACTACTGTTACACCAGATATGAGTTGCACTGGTGTGACACTGTGCCCTGGCAGGCAGGCACTGAAACGCACACGTGTGAAGGAAACTGACTGCTATTATTTCACAGTCAAAAAAGTGTTATTTTTTTTAAATGTACACTACTGTTACAACAGATATAAGTGGTGGCACTGGTGTGACACTGTGCCCTGGCAGGCAGGCACTGAAACGCACATGTGTGAAGGAAACTGACTGCTATTATTTCACAGTCAAAAAAGTTTTTTTTTTTTTTTAAATGTACACTACTGTTACAACAGATATGAGTGGTGGCACTGCTGTGACACTGTGCCCTGGCAGGCAGGCACTGAAACGCACACGTGTGAAGGAAACTGACTGCTATTATTTCACAGTCAAAAAAGTGTTGTTTTTTTAAAATGTTCACTACTGTTACACCAGATATGAGTTGCACTGGTGTGACACTGTGCCCTGGCAGGTAGGCACTGAAATGCACACGTGTGAAGGAAACTGACTGCTATTATTTCACAGTCAAAAAAGTGTTGTTGTTTTTTAAATGTACACTACTGTTACAACAGATATGAGTGGTGGCACTGGTGTGACACTGTGCCCTGGCAGGCAGGCAGGCAGGCAGGCACTGAAACGCACACGTGTGAAGGAAACTGACTGCTATTATTTCACAGTCAAAAAATTGTTGTTTTTTTTGAATGCACACTACTGTTACACCAGATATGAGTTGCACTGGGGTGACACTGTGCCCTGGCAGGCAGGCACTGAAACGCACACGTGTGAAGGAAACTGACTGCTATTATTTCACAGTCAAAAAAGTTTGTTTTTTTTTTTAAATGTACACTACTGTTACACCAGATATGAGTTGCACTGGTGTGACACTGTGCCCTGGCAGGCAGGCACTGAAACGCACACGTGTGAAGGAAACTGACTGCTATTATTTCACCGTCAAAAAAGTGTTGTTTTTTTTAAATGTACACTACTGTTACAACAGATATAAGTGGTGGCACTGGTGTGACACTGTGCCCTGGCAGGCAGGCACTGAAACGCACACGTGTGAAGGAAACTGACTGCTATTATTTCACAGTCAAAAAAGTGTTGTTTTTTTTTTACATGTACACTACTGTTACACCAGATATGAGTTGCACTGGTGTGACACTGTGCCCTGGCAGGCAGGCACTGAAACGCACACGTGTGAAGGAAACTGACTGCTATTATTTCACAGTCAAAAAAGTGTTTTTTTTTTTTTAAATGTTCACTACTGTTACACCAGATATGAGTTGCACTGGTGTGACACTGTGCCCTGGCAGGTAGGCACTGAAACGCACACGTGTGAAGGAAATTGACTGCTATTATTTCACAGTCAAAAAAGTGTTGTTTTTTTTTTTAAATGTACACTACTGTTACAACAGATATGAGTGGTGGCACTGCTGTGACACTGTGCCCTGGCAGGCAGGCACTGAAACGCACACGTGTGAAGGAAACTGACTGCTATTATTTCACAGTCAAAAAAGTGTTGTTGTTTTTTAAATGTACACTACTGTTACAACAGATATGAGTGGTGGCACTGGTGTGACACTGTGCCCTGGCAGGCAGGCAGGCAGGCAGGCAGGCAGGCACTGAAACGCACACGTGTGAAGGAAACTGACTGCTATTATTTCACAGTCAAAAAAGTGTTGTTTTTTTTAAATGTACACTACTGTTACACCAGATATGAGTTGCACTGGGGTGACACTGTGCCCTGGTAGGCAGGCAGGCAGGCAGGCACTGAAACGCACACGTGTGAAGGAAACTGACTGCTATTATTTCAGTCAAAAAAAGTGTTGTTTTTTTTTAAATGTACACTACTGTTACAACAGATATGAGTGGTGGCACTGGTGTGACACTGTGCCCTGGCAGGCAGGCAGGCACTGAAATGCACATGTGTGAAGGAAACTGACTGCTATTATTTCACAGTCAAAAAAGTGTTTTGTTTTTTTAAATGTACACTACTGTTACAACAGATATGAGTTGCACTCGTGTGACACTGTGCCCTGGCAGGCAGGCACTGAAACGAACAAGTGTGAAGGAAACTGACTGCTATTATTTCACAGTCAAAAAAGTTTTTGTTTTTTTTAAATGTACACTACTGTTACACCAGATATGAGTTGCACTGGTGTGACACTGTGCCCTGGCAGGCAGGCACTGAAACGCACACGTGTGAAGGAAACTGACTGCTATTATTTCACAGTCAAAAAAGTGGTTTTTTTTTAAATGTACACTACTGTTACAACAGATATAAGTGGGGGCACTGGTGTGACACTGTGCCCTGGCAGGCAGGCACTGAAACGCACACGTGTGAAGGAAACTGACTGCTATTATTTCACAGTCAAAAAAGTGTTGTTTTTTTTTACATGTACACTACTGTTACACCAGATATGAGTTGCACTGGTGTGACACTGTGCCCTGGCAGGCAGGCACTGAAACGCACACGTGTGAAGGAAACTGACTGCTATTATTTCACAGTCAAAAAAGTGTTGTTTTTTTTAAATGTACACTACTGTTACAACAGATATGAGTTGCACTCGTGTGACACTGTGCCCTGGCAGGCAGGCACTGAAACGAACAAGTGTGAAGGAAACTGACTGCTATTATTTCACAGTCAAAAAAGTTTTTGTTTTTTTTAAATGTACACTACTGTTACACCAGATATGAGTTGCACTGGTGTGACACTGTGCCCTGGCAGGCAGGCACTGAAACGCACACGTGTGAAGGAAACTGACTGCTATTATTTCACAGTCAAAAAAGTGGTTTTTTTTTAAATGTATACTACTGTTACAACAGATATAAGTGGGGGCACTGGTGTGACACTGTGCCCTGGCAGGCAGGCACTGAAACGCACACGTGTGAAGGAAACTGACTGCTATTATTTCACAGTCAAAAAAGTGTTGTTTTTTTTTACATGTACACTACTGTTACACCAGATATGAGTTGCACTGGTGTGACACTGTGCCCTGGCAGGCAGGCACTGAAACGCACACGTGTGAAGGAAACTGACTGCTATTATTTCACAGTCAAAAAAGTGTTGTTTTTTTTAAATGTACACTACTGTTACAACAGATATAAGTGGTGGCACTGGTGTGACACTGTGCCCTGGCAGGCAGGCACTGAAACGCACACGTGTGAAGGAAACTGACTGCTATTATTTCACAGTCAAAAAAGTGTTTTTTTTTTTTTTTAAATGTTCACTACTGTTACACCAGATATGAGTTGCACTGGTGTGACACTGTGCCCTGGCAGGTAGGCACTGAAACGCACACATGTGAAGGAAACTGACTGCTATTATTTCACAGTCAAAAAAGTGTTGTTTTTTTTTTTAAATGTACACTACTGTTACAACAGATATGAGTGGTGGCACTGCTGTGACACTGTGCCCTGGCAGGCAGGCACTGAAACGCACACGTGTGAAGGAAACTGACTGCTATTATTTCACAGTCAAAAAAGTGTTGTTGTTTTTTAAATGTACACTACTGTTACAACAGATATGAGTGGTGGCACTGGTGTGACACTGTGCCCTGGCAGGCAGGCAGGCAGGCACTGAAACGCACACGTGTGAAGGAAACTGACTGCTATTATTTCACAGTCAAAAAAGTGTTGTTTTTTTTAAATGTACACTACTGTTACACCAGATATGAGTTGCACTGGGGTGACACTGTGCCCTGGTAGGCAGGCAGGCAGGCAGGCAGGCACTGAAACGCACACGTGTGAAGGAAACTGACTGCTATTATTTCAGTCAAAAAAAGTGTTGTTTTTTTTTAAATGTACACTACTGTTACAACAGATATGAGTGGTGGCACTGGAGTGACACTGTGCCCTGGCAGGCAGGCAGGCACTGAAATGCACATGTGTGAAGGAAACTGACTGCTATTATTTCACAGTCAAAAAAGTGTTTTGTTTTTTTAAATGTACACTACTGTTACAACAGATATGAGTTGCACTCGTGTGACACTGTGCCCTGGCAGGCTGGCACTGAAACGAACAAGTGTGAAGGAAACTGACTGCTATTATTTCACAGTCAAAAAAGTTTTTGTTTTTTTAAAATGTTCACTACTGTTACACCAGATATGAGTTGCACTGGTGTGACACTGTGCCCTGGCAGGCAGGCACTGAAACGCACACGTGTGAAGGAAACTGACTGCTATTATTTCACAGTCAAAAAAGTGTTGTTTTTTTTAAATGTACACTACTGTTACAACAGATATAAGTGGTGGCACTGGTGTGACACTGTGCCCTGGCAGGCAGGCACTGAAACGCACACGTGTGAAGGAAACTGACTGCTATTATTTCACAGTCAAAAAAGTGTTTTTTTTTTTTTACATGTACACTACTGTTACACCAGATATGAGTGGTGGCACTGGTGTGACACTGTGCCCTGGCAGGCAGGCAGGCACTGAAACGCACACGTGTGAAGGAAACTGACTGCTATTATTTCACAGTCAAAAAAGTGTTGTTTTTTTAAAATGTTCACTACTGTTACACCAGATATGAGTTGCACTGGTGTGACACTGTGCCCTGGCAGGTAGGCACTGAAACGCACACGTGTGAAGGAAACTGACTGCTATTATTTCACAGTCAAAAAAGTGTTGTTTTCTTTTTAAATGTACACTACTGTTACAACAGATATGAGTGGTGGCACTGCTGTGACACTGTGCCCTGGCAGGCAGGCACTGAAACGCACACGTGTGAAGGAAACTGACTGCTATTATTTCACAGTCAAAAAAGTGTTGTTGTTTTTTAAATGTACACTGCTGTTACAACAGATATGAGTGGTGGCACTGGTGTGACACTGTGCCCTGGCAGGCAGGCAGGCAGGCAGGCACTGAAACGCACACGTGTGAAGGAAACTGACTGCTATTATTTCACAGTCAAAAAATTGTTGTTTTTTTTAAATGTACACTACTGTTACACCAGATATGAGTTGCACTGGGGTGACACTGTGCCCTGGCAGGCAGGCACTGAAACACACACGTGTGAAGGAAACTGACTGCTATTATTTCACAGTCATAAAAGTATTGTTTTTTTTAAATGTACACTACTGTTACAACAGATATGAGTTGCACTGGTGTGACACTGTGCCCTGGCAGGCAGGCACTGAAGCGCACACGTGTGAAGGAAACTGACTGCTATTATTTCACAGTCAAAAAAGTGTTGTTTTTTTTAAATGTACACTACTGTTACAACAGATATAAGTGGTGGCACTGGTGTGACACTGTGCCCTGGCAGGCAGGCACTGAAACGCACACGTGTGAAGGAAACTGACTGCTATTATTTCACAGTCAAAAAAGTGTTTTTTTTTTTTACATGTACACTACTGTTACACCAGATATGAGTTGCACTGGTGTGACACTGTGCCCTGGCAGGTAGGCACTGAAACGCACACGTGTGAAGGAAACTGACTGCTATTATTTTACAGTCAAAAAAGTGTTGTTTTTTTTTTAAATGTACACTACTGTTACAAAAGGTATGAGTTGTACTGGTGTGACACTGTGCCCTGGCAGGCAGGCAATCAGGCACTGAAACGCACACGTGTGAAGGAAACTGACTGCTATTATTTCACAGTCAAAAAGTGTTGTTTGTTTTTAAATGTACACTACTGTTACAACTGATATGAGTGGTGGCACTGGGCAAGTGGGCACAGTATACGCTGTGAGCCTGACACACACGCTGGCAGGCAGGCAACTGCAATTAGATTACACAGGAAAAAAAAAGCAGACTGATGTTCTAGCCCTAAAAAGGGCTTTTTGGGGTGCTGTCCTTACAGCAGAGATCAGATGAGTCCTTCAGGACTGTAGTGGACACTGAATACACTATCCTAGCTATCGATGATTTCCCTATTTAATCAGCAGCAGCTACACTGTCCCTCCTCTCACTAAGAATGCAGCTTCCGAATGAATCTAAAATGGATGCTGTCCAGGAGGTGGGAGGGTCTGGGAGGGAGGGTCTGCTGCTGATTGGCTGGAATGTGTCTGCTGACTGTGAGGTACAGGGTCAAAGTTTACTCAATGATGACGAATAGAGGGCAGATCGAACATCGCATATGTTCGCCCGTCGCGGCGAACGCGAACAAGCTATGTTCGCCGGCAACTATTCGCCGGCGAACTATTTCGGGACATCACTAATTATTATTTATATTGTAGCTATATTAGGGTTTATTTGATAGGTAAGTATTTAGTTTGAAATAGGATTACTTTATTTAATTATAGGAATATTATTTAGTTTTATTTAAATTATATTTATGTTAGGGGGGTGTTAGGGTTAGACTTAGGTTTAGGGGTTAATACATTTATTATAGTAGCGGCGACGTTGTGGCGGGAGATTAGGGGTTAATAATTGTAGGTAGGTGGTGGCGATGTTAGGGAGGGCAGATTAGGGGTTAATACAATTTATTATAGTGTTTGTGAGGCGCAAGTGCGGTGGTTTAGGGGTTAATACATTTATTACAATGGCGGCGAGGTCCGGTCGGCACATTAGGGGTTAATAATTGTAGTTAGGTAGCGGCGACGTTGGGGGGGGCAGATTAGGGGTTTATAAATATAATATAGGTGTCGGCGGTGTTAGGGGCAGCAGATTAGGGGTTCATAGCTATAATGTAGGTGGCGGCGGTGTCCGGAGCGGCAGATTAGGGGTTAATAGTATAATGCAGGTGTCAGCGATAGCGGGGGCGGCAGATTAGGGGTTAATAAGTGTAAGGTTAGGGGTGTTTAGACTCGGGGTTCATGTTAGGGTGTTAGGTGCAGACTTAGAGAGTGTTTCCCCATAGGAAACAATGGGGCTGCGTTAGGAGCTGAACTCTGCTTTTTTGCAGGTGTTAGGTTTTTTTTTCAGCCAGCTCAGTGCCATTGTTTCCTATGGGGATATTGTGTACGAGCATATTTTTCCAGCTTACCGCTACTGTAGGCAACGCTGGTATTGAGGGTTTAGGTGGAGCTAAATTATGCTCAACGCACCCTTTTCTGAGCCTAACGCAGCCACTTAGACAACTCTAAATACCAACGTTGTCTTAAGGGTGCACTGGAAAAAAAAGCAGCGTTAGCTACACGGGTCTTTACTGACAAAACTCTAAATCTAGGCGTTAGTGTATAATCAAACTACTCAAAATAAAGAGAGTGAGGACACGTCTCAGCTAGAAATTTATATCAATTATACAGAGAAATATGAGTTTTGGGAGTAGTATAATTATAATGGTATTGATGGTATATTTTCTACCTACAATTGCTCTTATTGGATCTGTGTTATGAAAGCAAATTTATTTTCTTTCATGTAATTGGCAAGAGTCCATGAGCTTGTGATGGATGGGATATACAATCCTACCAGGAGGGGCAAAGTTTCCCAAACCTCAAAATGCCAATAAATACACCCCTCACCACACCCACAATTCAGTTTTACAAACTTTGCCTCCTATGGAGGTGTTGAAGTAAGTTTGTGCGAAGATTTCTACGCTGACATGCACTTCTCAGCATTTTGAAGCCAGATTCCACTCAGAGTACAGCGAATGTCAGAGGGACGTAAAGAGAGTATCACCTATTGAATGCATTGATTTTCCTAACCGGGGTCTATTTCATAGTTTCTCTGTTATCGGTTGTAGAGATTCATCTCCTACCTCCCTTTTCAGATCGACTATATACTCTCATATATTATTACCTCTACTGATAACTGTTTCAGTACTGGTTTGGCTATCTGCTGTATGTGGATGGGTGTCTTTCGGTAAGTATGTTTTTTGTTACTTAAGACACCTCAGCTATGGTTTGGCACTTTATGCATTATTATAAAGTTCTAAATATATGTATTGTTCTTATATTTTCCATGAGTCAGGTTCATGTATTTCCTTTTGCAGACTGTCAGTTTCCTATTTGGGGAAGATTAACTTATTAAGAAATATTTTTTCTTACCTGGGGTTTAGTCTTTTTTCAAATTGACTACATTTTTCTTGTAAATTGCGGGCAGGAATAGGCCCGTGGTTGCGCCAAATGCTAGACTTTATTGCGTCATTCTTGGCACGATAATGTTTTGGCACGAAGGAACGTCCGTTGACGCAAGTTAGTCATTTCCAGCGTCGTAGATGACGCCGAGTTCCTTACACTGGGTTGCGTCATTAGTGACTCGAGTGTGTCACTTCCGGATGTTTTCGGTTCCAAAAAAAAAAAAAAATTCAGTTATGTTGTGCATCATACTTGGCGCCAGATTTTTTAAATTATTTTAATACCCCATTGCTATTAGCCTCTTGCCTTTCTCTATGTCAGAGGGCTATGCTATTGCATTTTTTTCCCATTCCTGAAACTGTCATATAAGGAAATTGACAATTTTGCTTTATATGTTGCTTTTTATTTTACATTTTGCAAGATGTCTCAATCTGATCCTGCCTCAGAAGTATCTGTTGGAACTTTGCTGCCTGATGTCGGTTCTACTAAAGCTAAGTGCATTATATTTTTCCGAATGTCATTTGTATTGGTTATCATGATAAACTTTTACATGCAGATATTGTTTCCATCAGTAAATAGTACATTGCCTGTTGTTGTTCCTTCAACTTTTAATGTACATGTTATACCTATGAAATTTAAAGACTTGTTACTGATTCTGTTCAGAAGGCTTTGTCTGATATTCTGCCTTCCAATTATTATATGGTCTTTTAAAACTTCTCATAAGGTTGATGAAATTTCAAATGACCGACAACATAATGAATTATCCTCCTCTGATGAGGATCTATCTGATTCAGAAGATCCTTCCTCAGATATTGACACTAACAAACCTACTTATTTATTTTTAATGAAGTATTTTCGTTCTTTGTTAGAAGTGTTTATTATTTTTGGATATTGTGGAAACTAGTCCTCTTGATATTAGAACTAGTAAATTCTGTTTTAAACCTCCTGTGGTTACTCCAGAGGTTTTTTTCCTATTCCTCATATGATTTATAAGGAATGGAATAAGCCGGGTACTTCTTTTTTTCCTTCTTCAAGGTTTTAAAAATTGTATCCTTTACCAGCAATTAATATAGAGTTTGGGAAAAGACCCTCAAGTTGATGGGGCTATTTCTAATCTTGCTGTACGTACCTCTATTCCTATGGAAGATAGTACTTAAGTTCCTTTAGATTGGAAACTTGAATCTTTTCTAAGGAAAGCTTATTTATATTCAGGTCATCTCAGGCCTGCAATTTCTTTGGCTGATGTTGCAGCTGCATCACCATTTTTGTTGGAGAATTAGCGCAACAAGAATTGGATTCTGATTTATCTAGCATTGTTTGCTTACTGCAACATACTAATCAGTTCTGATGCCATTTTTTTATATCATCAAGATTGATGTTAGATCTATGTCTTTAGCTATTTTTAGCTAGAAGAGTTTTGTGGCTTTAATATTGGAATGCTGATATGACTTTTTAAGTCTAGATTGCTATCCCTTTCTTTCCAAGGTAATAAGAGACCTAAAGGGTAAATATAAAGCTTCTAATTGTTTTTGTTCTTTTTGTCAATTAAGGAACAAAAAAACTATTCCTTCCCTATGGAATCTGTTTCCAATTGGAAACCTTCATTAAATTGAATAATTCCAAGCCATTTAAGAAACCAAAAGCTAGCCCCTAAGTCCGCATGAAGGTGCGACTCTCATTCCAGCTCAGCTGGTAGAGGGCAGATTAAGGTTTTTTTCAGGATGTTTGGATAAATTCTGTCCAAAATCTATGGTTTTAGAGTATTGTCTCTCAAGGGTATTGAATATGATTTGGAATAAGTTCTCCTGTGAGAAGATTTTTTTTCTCTCAAGTATCCCAGCAAATCTAGTTAAGCTCAGGCTTTCCTGAAGTGTGTTTCAGTCCTAGAGTTTCAGTGGTAGTCATGCCAGTTCCTTTTCAGGAACAGGGTCTGGAGTTTTATTCAAATATATTCATTTGTCCCAAAGAAGGAAAATTCATTCAGACCAATTTTTGGATCTGAAAATTTTGAATCGTTATGTAAGAGTACCATCTTTCAAATGGTGACTTTCAGGACTATTCTGCCTTTTGTTCAGCAAGAACATTTTATGTCCACAGTGGACTTTGAGGATGTATACCTTCATATTTTGATTCATTCAGATCATTTTCAGTTTCTGAGATTCTCTTTTCTAGACAAGCATTACCAATTCATTGTTCTTCCATTTGGACTAGCAACCACTCAAATAATCTTTTTAAAGGTTCTAGGTGCCCTGCTTTAGGGAAACCAAAGAGCAGGGTATTGCGGTGTTTCCTTATTTGGATGATATCTTGGTACTAGTTCAGTCTTTACGTTCTGCAGAATCTCACACAAATCAACTAATGCTGTTTCTTCTGAAACATGGTTGGAGGATCAATTTACCAAAAGTTTCTTGATTCCTCAGTCAAGGGTCACCTTTTTTAGGTTTCCAGATAGATTCAGTGTCCATGACTCTGTCTCTAACAGACAAGAGACGTTTGAAGTTGGTTGCAGCCTGGTGGCACCTTCAGTCTCAGTCATTCCCTTCAGTGGTTATGTGCATGGAAATTTTAAGTCTCATGACTGCAGCATCGGATGCGATTCCCTTTGCTCGTTTTCACATGAGACCTCTCCAGCTTTGTTTGCTGAATCCATGGTGCAGAGATTATACAAACATTATCATATTATCACAATTAATATCATTAAATCCCAATGTTTGACTCTCTCTGACGTGGTGGTTAAATCACCAGCGTTTAGTTCAAGGGGCTTCTTTTGTTCGGCTAACCTGGACTATGTTCACTACAGATGCAAGTCTTTCAGGTTGGGGAGCTTTTTGGGGATCTCTGACAGCACAAGGGGTTTGGAAATCTCAAGAGGCGAGATTACCAATCAATATTTTAGAACTCCGTGCAATTCTCAGAGCTCTTCAGTTTTGGCCTCTGTTGAAGAGAGAACCGTTCATTTGTTTTCAGACAGACAATATCACAAACAGTGGCATTTGTCAATCACCAGCATAGGACTCACAGTCCACAAGCTATGAAGAAGTATCTCGGATACTTGCTTGGGCAGAATCCAGCTCCTGTCTAATTTCTGCGGTGCATTTCACAGGTATAGACATTGGGAGGCGGATTATCTCAACCGTCAGACTTTACATCCTGGGGGGTGGTCCCTCCATCCAGATGTGTTTTCTCAGATTGTTCAGATATGGGGTCTTCTAGAGATAGATCGGATGGCCTCTCATCTAAACATGAGACTTCCCAGATGCCTGTCCAGGTCCAGGGATTTTCATGTGGAAGCAGTGGGTGCTCTGACACTTCTTTGGTGTTTTCAACCTGCTTATATTTTCCCGCCTCTAGTTCTTCTTCCAAGAGTGATCTCCAAAATCATCATGGAACAATCATTTGTGTTGCTGGTGGCTCCAGCATGGCCTCACAGGTTTTGGTATGCGGTATGCGGGTCTTGTTCAGATGTCCAGTTGCCAACTTTGGCCACTTCCGTTAAAGCCAGACCTACTGTTTTAAGGTCCGTTTTTCCATCAGGTTCTCAAATCATTAAATTTGAAGGTATGGAAATTGATCGCTTAGTGTTAAGTCATAGAGGTTTTTATGACTCAGTGAAAAGCTTGTAAATCTGTCTCTAGAAAGATTTATTATCGAGTTTGGAAGACTTACATTTCTTGGTGTTCTTCTTATGAATTTTCTTGGCATTCTTTTAGAATTGTAAGAATTTTACAGTTTCTTCAGGATGGTTTGGTTAAGGGTTTGTCTGCAAGTTCCTTGAAGGGACAAATCTCTGCTCTTTCTGTTTTATTTCACAGAAAGATTGCTAAACTTCCTGATATTCACTGTTTTGTACAGGCTTTAGCTCATATTAAGCCTGTCATTGCATCAATCTCTCCTCCTTGGAGTCTTAATTTGGTTTTGAGGCCTTTACAGGTTCCTCCATTTTGAGCCTATGCATTCTTTGGACATTTAACTACTTTCTTGGAAAGTGTTGTTCCTTTTGGCCATCTCTTCTGCTAGAAGAGTTTCTGAGCTATCTGCTCTTTCTTGTGAATCTCCTTTTCTGATTTTTCATCAGGATAAGGTGGTTTTGAGGACTTCATTTTTATTTTTTTCCTGAAGTTGTGAATTCTAACAACATTAGTAGAGAAATTGTTGTGCCTTTCTTGTGTCCTAATCCTAAGAATTCTTTGGAAAGATCCTTACATTGTTTGGATGTGGTGAGAGCTTTGAAATATTATTTTGAAGCTACTTAAGATTTCAGGAAGACTTCTAGTCTATTTGTTATATTTTCTGGTCCTAGGAAGGTCAGGAGGCTTCTGCTATTTCCTTGGCTTCTTGGTTAAAGCTTTTGATTCTTCAAGCTTATTGGAGTCGAGTCAGGCCCCGCCTCAGAGAATTACAGCTCATTCTACTAGATCAGTCTCCACTGTGGGCTTTTGAGAATGAAGCTTCAGTTGATCAAATTTGCAAGTGGCAACTTGGTCTTCTTTACATTCATTTACTAATCCTACCGTTTTGTTGTATTTGCTTCTTCAGAAGCAGTTTTTGGTAGAAACGTTCTTCAGGCAGCTGTTTCAGTTTGATTCATCTGCTAATGTTTAAAGTTTTTCTTGTCATTTGAAGAATAAATGTTTATTTTGGGTTGTGGATTATTTTTTTCAGCGGAAAATGGCTTTTGTTTATTTTTATCCCTCCCTCTCTAGTGACTCTTGCGTGGAGTTCCACATCTTGGGTATTGATATCCCATACGTCACTAGCTCATGGACTCTTGCCAATTACATGAAAGAAAACATAATTTATGTAAGAATGTACAAGATATATTAATTTCTTTCATATTGGCAAGAGTCCATGAGGCCAACCCTTTTTATGGTGGTTATGATTTTTTTGTATAAAGCACAATTATTTCCAAATTCCTTTGTCAATTCTTTTCAATACTTTCTTTATCACCCCACTACTTGGCTATTTGTTAAACTGAATTGTGGGTGTGGTGAGGGGTGTATTTATAGGCATTTTGAGGTTTGGGAAACTTTGCCCCTCCTGGTAGGATTGTATATCCCATACGTCACTAGCTCATGGACTCTTGCCAATATGAAAGAAATGAATTTATCTTGCAAATTCTTACATAAATTATGTTTTTCCCTTTATTAACTGGTATGGTATCTGCAATTTGAGTTTTGTAATTCCAGGTGTTTGTCAGTGAAAGGAATTATCTTACCATAAAGATGTGTTTACCTTTAAAAAGATGTTGTAGTTTTAATAATGTTATGATTGTATTCTTTCCTCATACAGGAGTGCGAGAGAATTTAGGTTGCATACAATTAGTGAATTAGTAGTGTTCATATCAGATGAGACAGCTGATTCTATTAAGATCATATTTGGAAAATTATAAACATTACATATAGTAGTTTTGCAGAATAAAGCAACAATAGATTATCTTTTTAGTAGTTCAAAGAGAAAGTGTAAAGAAATTAAATTTAAAGAAAATGTTTTTTATTGACTGTTAATTTTTATTTTTGTTGAGGGCAGGCCTTAGCACAAGTTACTTAACATAGCCAAACAGCCTCTTGATGAAGTCTAGTAGTCTTTACTTGCTTAGTATTCATGTTTTAGGTATCATTTAAATTGTATAGAGAAGCTGTGAGTTATTCTCTGTAAAAATATAATCAATGTATTTAGTTTGTATTATATATCCACAATGTTTTCTGGGTTTTAAATGACATAGGATAAGTTAAGCTATTAAAGGAATGGTTATGCTTATAAAAAAATGAAAGTTTTGTTGGACATAATTGTGATTGTATCAGGGTGTGTGCTTATCTTGTGCTGTTTTGTTTCCTTCTTAGACTCTTTCTGACTTGAGTGTCTTCTTGCTATGGGGATCCACCTGTTTTCCTTGTCTACCTCATGAACAAACCATTGTACTTCCAGCATGTACCTGTAGATGGACACTTGCAAAGCACCCCTACTGCAAATGGACTATGGTATTGAAGCAGAGTGTCTGAGGAAGGTGAAGCTCTAAGAGGACAAAGGCTGTTCTTAAAGTGATCAGATACCACCCAGAGATACTTGTGTTGTTCCCATGTCATGCTTCACTGTGGAGAGTGTACAGAGCAGGAAACTGTCAATGCTATTTGGGGATGCTAGCAATGCAGGTTGAGAAATAAAGATGCAGCATTGTTTGGGGATAGATAGGGGGCTGGTTGGGTCTTTGTGCAGATAGACCGGTAGTCTGGGGATGCTGGGAGGTAGACAGAGTATTGGAGAGACCGTACCTATGTGCAGTGACAAATTGTGCCCTATTGGCCTATCTTCAGTTTTTAAATTGTGTCTATATATTATAGCAGTAAATGTGAAAACATTTATCTACAGTATTATAACATAGATTCATGTACACACCCAAGTATTAGGCTTATATTGTTAATATATTTAATAATTTTCTGTGCCTTTTTATATAGTCATTCAATTCTCATAGTATGTTATTCTGGTAGAATAAAAGGGTGGTATGTTAGAATATATTTAGCAAAACTGATGCCATTTTGTCTTTAGGCATCCATTTAGTCAAGAATGGTTTATTATAGTTTATTATAACAGCTTATTATGTTGTGAGAAATATGCTGATGTTAGGAATACTTGTATACCAAGAATGGCCTTGTGAATGTCCCTGGCGATGCACCTGGATGCCCCGTTATCTCTTTAAGATGTCCAATGGTCTTCCTTTATGCTGGGGTATGTGCCCAGTTATACTTATATCTAACATTCCCTGTGTATGAGAAATACTAATTTTACCCAATTATATTTAATAAGCAATACTGTGTAAGATGATGTAGCTATGAGTACGTCATTGTTTAACCCTATATGCTGTAACTACTGCCTATAAAAGTATTGTGCACCTTATAATAAACAGAACAGTGATTAGACCTTTCTTGCTGTGTGTCTGATTTCTGTTCCCGAGATATCTCGTCAGGTAACCCATTTAGTTCCAGGTAGAGGTGTAGAATACTGTAAGTGCTGACACCCTCCCCCTGAAAATAACACCTAACAGTGTGTTACTACCTTTACAACATTTCAAAGTTTGACTACACTTAAGAATAAAGTGGATATACGTTTTAGTCACTTGGTTAAAAATTGCACATATCAAAGGGGGGGGGCTGATCAATGGTTAAGTAAGGCACCCCAAAATTTCTAGTGGTGGCCCTGCCTTTATGTGTGCACATGTGGTATATTTATAAATGTGTGTGCAAGTGGTATCTGTATATGTGTAAATATGGGTACCTGTATATGTGCAAATATGGATGCTGTATATGTGTAAATATGGGTATCTGTATATGTGCAAATGTGAGTGTTCTATGTATGGGCATGTGGTATCTGTATACGTGTAATTATGGGTACCTGTATATGTGTAAATATGGGTGCTATATGTGTGTGAGTGTATGTGGTACCTGTATATGTGCAAATATAGGTACCTGTATATGTGCAAATGTGAATGCTGTATGTGTGGTGCCTGTATTTGGGTACCTGTATATGTGTAAATATGGGTACCTATACCCATGTGTATGTGCTGTGCAAGCAGTGATCAAGTGAGCAAACGCACGAAACATGTCTGCGTGAGGATCAGCTCATCAACCTGATTGTTGGAGTCACTGCTGGCTCTCTGCTGGACTATTCTATTTTGTCCTTCTTTTAATCAATTTTGGAATTAAAGTTGTTTTTAGTTTTTACATCTTGCCTGGAGTGCCTTTCTTTCTTCAAGAATCCTACTAGCTAGAGCGCAACTTCTATCCTTGGATCTGTGTACTCGGCTTCGCCTGTGGCGTGTGTGGCAGACACGCCTGAAGTTTGCAGCCTATGGCTTGGATTCATCTAGGGGGTGTGTCCCCCGCCCACTCTCCTGTGTGCCGGGTCGTCCATTCTCACCGAACGTTCAGGAGGAGCGCAACTAACAGTGACTATTCTGGAACTATGTGCTGTATGTGGTATCTGTATATGTGCAATTATGCTTGCTGTATGTGTGTATGGGGTGTCTGTATATGTAAAACTATGGATACCTGTATATATGCAAATGTGGGTGCTGTATGTGTGCATGTGGTATCTGTATGAGGTTGTATTGCATATTATACTATATGAGTTTTTAGTTTTGCAATACCTGCTGTAGGACTCAATGTAAACATATGCTTGAGAGGTTAAAGGAACATGAAACCCAAAAAGTTTCAATGTGAACATTTTAAACAACATTCCAGTGTATTTCTATTACCAAATGTGCTTCATTTTCTTAGTATTTTGTGTTGAGCCAACAACAATGCACTATAGGGAGCTAGCTGAACACATCTGGTGATCCAATGTCAAAAGTCATATATGTTCAGCTACCAATTAGTGGATACCTCCAAGTATTACACTGCTCCTGAGCCTACTTAGGTACAGTTTTGCAGACAAGGCAATGAAAAAAATTAGATAATGGAAGTACATTGGAAAGTTGTTTAAAAGCTAATTCTCTATCTAAATCATGAATGTTTAATTTTTAATTTAATGTTCCTTTAATCTAGGACATATTAATAAAATACTTTTGGGGGATAGATATCTGCCCTGTTTTAATTTCACTTATTTCCCTGCAGCTATTTGGATGCCTGTAGAAGTGAAACCTTACAATTTTTTTGTTAGATGAGATTACAATGTAAATGTGTACTGTTTTAGTTTATGTAGTGTTACGTATCTTCATTTTCTTAGCTTAATATACCCTACCAATTACTACCCTGATTTAAGGGTTCCTCTATATGAGACAAAATTATCTTTTAAATACAGCATAAAACTCAGTTAATTGAGGTATCTAATTAGATTTTTGGAAGATTAACCATCTTTGTGCAATTAATTAAGCATCCATCTAATTAATAAACAGAATCCAAACTAATAAAATAAACCTATTAACCCCTAAACCATCCATTCCCCCACATTGCTACTACTATAATAAACCTATTAACCCCTAAACCGTCGCCCCCCACATTGCTACTAATAAAATAAACCTATTAACCCCTAAACCATCCATGCCCCCCACATCTCTACTACTATAATAAACCTATTAACCCCTAAACCGCCACCCCCCCCCCCACATTGCTACTAATAAAATAAACCTATTAACCCCTAAACCGCAAACCCCCCCACATTGCTACTAATAAAATAAACCTATTAACCCCTAAACCATCCATTCCACCCACATTGCTACTACTATAATAAACCTATTAACCCCTAAGCCGCTGCCCTCCACATCACTACTTATAAAATAAACCTATTAACTCCTAAACTGCCATCCCCCACAACGGAATAAAGCTAACTAAACTACTAACCCCTAAACTGCCATTCCCCCACGCTAAGCCCCCTAACCTAACATCGCCTAAATTAACCCCAATTACATAAAATAAAAAATACTAACTTAAAATTAAAATAAAAAATCCTATGGGGTTAATAGGTTTATTTTATTAGTAGCGATGTGGGTGGCCGGCGGTTTTGGGGTTATTAGGTTTATTTTATTAGTAGCGATGTATGGGGCCGGAGGTTTAGGGGTTAATAGGTTTATTTAGGTGTTAGTGAGGGTTATTTAGGGTTTAGGGGTTAATCACTTTATTTAGTATTGGTGATGTCGGGGGGGGGGGGCAGCGGATTAGGGGTATTTAGACTAGGGGTTTATGTTAAGGTGTTTTTACATAACTTTCTTTTCCCCATAGACACCAATGGTGATTGTGTTATAGCAATCTCCATTACGCGATCGCAGGTGTTAGTTTCTCTCTATTGATGTCTATGGGGGAAAACGTGCACAATCACGTCAAGTCAGGCCTTGAGTTTTGTGCGGTATGGAGCTTATCGCACCATACCGCATAACAAAAGGTTTTTCAGTAACTTGTAATGGCAGCGCTATGGAGAGTGCAATACCACTCATTTTTTTGCGTTATATACGCACCCAGTTTAGCGCACAACTTTTAATCTTGGTGTATGTTAATAAATATCCATATGTTACATTTACAGTTCCAGTCTTTTATATACTTGGTATTTTTTCAGGATTATTATGCCTTTGTGTACTTTCTTTGTTACTGATATTTTAATCGGATAGGGCTGTGCTGTGATGCGACTATCTATAACTATAGTTATAATAATTCTATGTCTTATATATGTCAAATTTGAAGATATTTCTGTTGATTTGTATATCATTCTGTACTGCTTGTTTTTAATTTCTGAAGCACTAATACAATTTTACTGGAAAATAAAAACAGACTTTGGCAGTTTCACAATGTTTCAGTAGTTTAAAATGGCCTGAAGGTGGGAATCGGAACATACAGAGATTTCTTTTTTCTCAAACATTGTAGTTTAAATGATGGTCTTTAATTAAACCTTCATTTAAAAACAAAAGGGTGTCTTAAAGGGCTCCATTTATCATTGCAATTCTCCTACATTTACGCCTATAAATACGCCGGTGTAAATTCTCTCCTATGTATTAAAACAAAATACGACCAAAAAAACTGATTTTCGACCGAAAAATCCGACCACTATATTCTATCTCGCCAAGGCGCACATGTGCGCCGATTGAAGCTTAAAACAGTGCTTTTTTGGTCGTATTTTCATCAAATCGACTAACAGATCGCCAAATTTCATATTTATCACTATTTTGCGCCATGGGAGAACCTAATATTCTCCTACAATTACGCCCTCCAAAGTTCTCCATATCCACTGAGGAGAACATTTCATTTACTTCATTTTTTGTGAGAGAGAAGATGGAATATTTTCTGCTGTTGGCTGCTATTTCTTTGGCAAGGGCCCGTGAAAATCGTCTTGCCCATACGGAGACGCCAAAGAGTGCCTAGAGTTTTTTTACCCCGGTGTGGACTACAGGCATTGTCTGATAAGGAGATAAAGCAAAGATTTCGTATAAATAGGGAGAGTATTATAAATCTTTACTCTCTGATCCAAAATGACATAGACCCTAGGACAAGAAGAACAAGGGCGATACCTGGACTTTTAAAATTATTAGCAGTTTTGCATTTCTTGTCAACTGGTTCATTTCAGGCAGTCTCTAGTGCTGTGGTGGGCATTAGCCAGCCTTCATTTTGCAGGCATCTAAGAATTGTTTTAAAAGCAGTTTTGAAACATCTGAAGAAGTTTATTTTTGTACCCAGGAATGTGCAAGAATGGCACACAGTTAAGGCATCTTTTTATCAAGTAGCTGGTATGCCTAATGTTCTTGGCGCAATTGATTGCACACACATAGCTTTAAGACCACCAGCTTTAAGGGAGGAGCAATACAGGAATAGAAAAAGCTTCCATTCACTGAATGTTCAGGCTGTTTGTGATGCCAACCTCAAAATTTGGGCTGTGCGTTCAGGATTTCCAGGTTCCTGCCACGATTACCATATCCTCAAACAATCAGCATTATTTACATTGTTTGAACGTGGAGACATGCCCCATGGTTGGCTATTGGGTGAGTTTAACTTCATATTTTTTGTTGTTATTGTTTTTATGTTTAATTTTGGTTTTCAACTTTGAAGGACATAGATTTGTAGTTAGATGTATATACACTTTAGACCTTTTTTTTTTGTGAAAATTAATTTTATGATCTTTTCATTTATGTTATTATTTATTTCATTAATTTCTGTATTGCTAAAAGTGCATATAGATTGTTATTCCAATGTAATAATTCTTTTAATTTTTTTTATTTGTAGGTGACAGTGGTTATCCGTGTAGGCCTTGGCTTCTGACACCAGTACCATCGCCCCATACACGTGCAGAGATCAAATTCAACGAGTCACACCGTAGTACAAGAAGTGCTATCGAGAGAACCTTCGGTGTGTTGAAGATGAGATTTCGTGTGTTGGACAGGTCAGGGGGAGACTTGCAATACTCACCAGAGAAGTGCAATGACATTATTTTAGTATGCTGCATGTTACATAATATTGCAATATCTCAAGGTAACGAAGATGATTTGTGTCTTGAGGATCAACCAGATGACATCTATGTCCCCCAACAAATATTAAACAGGCACACTACTAGGGCCGGTGTTCAAAATCCTATGGAAATTATTGAGAGATATTTTTCATGTAAGTTATTTTATTTATTTTTTGGGGGGGGGGGGCAAAGAATTAGTATTATATTTCTGGATTTCTAATTATCTTTTAACATTGTATTACAGAAACCACGGATAACACAGGAGTTGTTTGAAAATTGGACAATAATAATCCTCACTACTGTTATATAATCAGACAGATGAAAAAAAAAGTTGTGTTTATTTGTTAATAAAAAAATGTAGTTTTTATTCTTTTAATAAAACATTTTTGAACAAACAAACAGCTTTAATTCTTTTTTGTATTTTAAATAACATTTTT